>NC_142090.1:24949832-25249832 GCF_054644295.1 Miniopterus natalensis | reverse complement strand
AATCCAAAGAGGCCCTCAGCAAGACACATCATAATTAAAATGCCAAAGGTTAAGGACAAAGAGAATCTTACAAGCAGCAAGAGAAAAGCAATTAGTTACCTACAAGGGAGCACCCATACAACTGTCAGCTGATTTCTCAACAGAAAATATGTAGGCCAGAAGGGAGTGGCAAGAAATATTCAAAGTGATGAAAAACATGGTATTACAACCAAGATTGCTCTACCCAGCAAAGCTATCATTTAGAATTGAAGATCAAATAAAGAGCTTCTCAGACAAGGAAAATCTAAAGGAGTTCATCACCACCAAACCAGCACTACAGGAAATGTTGAAGGGTCTTCTTTAACAAGAAGCTAATGAACAAAAGAATCTGATGAACTAAATAGATCCAGAGTCATTGACACATGTAACAGACGATCATATTTCAGGGGAAAGAGGGAAGGGGGGTGGAGGGTGGGAAGAGATTAACCAAAGAAGTTATATGTATAACCCATGGACACAGTTAATAATGGGTTGAAGGCCTGGGAAGGGGGAGGGAGGGAAGTGGAGGGGATCAATTGGGGGGGGGAAATGGTATACCTTTAATACTCTCAACAATAAAGATAAATTTTAAAAAAAAGGAAATAAAAACTTGAGATTAAAGCTAGAATATTAAGGATCTTATATATCTTATTAAGAAATATGGACTTTGTTCTTTAGTCAATGTTAAAAAATAAGAGTTTTAATGTTTTGGGGGGATGTTTTTTTAAAAACAGATAAATGGTAATTGATTTCGTGTTGTAGCAGTATCACATTGAGGTTTCTATATAGAAATTTTGGCTTAGGGAGAAACATGTTGTACTGAAGAGTAGGCGGGTGTTGGTATAGAGTGCTGCAGAGGCACTCCATGTTATTATGGCTTAAAGTAAACAGTTAATGAAGAGGAGTACAGATAAGAGCCACTATTTTTTTAAAAAGTATTTTCATTCAGAATACATTATTTAAGAAAGCAAAATTACCTATATTTCAGATATTTCCATATTTTTATAATAATTTTTCTTGAAAGGAATGGCTTTTATAATCTTCCATTTTTATACCCATTGGCAAAAAAAATGAGAATCCTTATTATTTACTTGGCATTCAAAATACAAAATTAAACAGGATTTATATACACAAAAACATATATGTATACAAACATGGAAATGATAGACAAATCTAAAAAAACATAGAAATAGAAGTACAGGAATTTGTGAGAGATAAATACTAATTTTAAGTATCCTTACACAGGTTCATTTTGCAAGATAAAGAATCTCTATGTTTCTGAAAAAGAATATACTTAACATTTAGAAATTATTGTGTTTTCACATCATTTGATCTATTACATACCTGTCCTCCATAAGCTTACAAAATTTTGTATGAGGTCAGAAAGAAAAGAGTCCTATAGAGATTCAGAGCCAGCCTCACCTCCAAACTACTTCCTACTCTCATTCAAGCCACTTTAACACTCAGTAATTTCCCAGATTGGTCAAACACTGTAGTCTGCTTGTGAATTTTTTAGCAATTTACATACACTGATTCTAAACTAAATGATGGCAGCAGAAGCAATCATATGATTTGGATTACTATGTCCCCAAAGATTACTCGACTTTAGGTTTCCATCAATACAAAATTTGTCTTTCCTTTATTGTGGCTCTTTTCAGAAACTATAAAGGTAATCTAGTTGAAGTTGAGTGTTGGGATGCTTTATATGCCTAAACATAATTCCTTCTATTGATCACAGAATATCCATCTTCTCTGGCCATGTGCCATTTTTTGACCAAAGCTATAGCTTTGCCAGTCAGCAATCTTACAAAGCAATAGCACTAGTCAGAATGTAATACTAGAAAAAATGGATAATTCAATACATTCATCTAGTCCACATTATTAGAGAATGTTCAGAATATACATCTCTGGAACAATGTGTTCTTTGAGGCAAGAACCAAGGTCTTTTTTTCTCCTCACAATTCAGCATGCCCAGCACTGAGCACATGCATGCCATGTAAAAAGCCCTCTCTGAATGAACGATGAGTCATCATATCATTTATATATAAAAGAAGACCATATATTTTGTGCAAATGGAGTCAGTTCTTTCCTTTTACTTTATTAAGATACTGAGTTTATTTCACATGTATATTTTTGTCTTCCCACCATTTCCATTTGTCTGACTACAACTTCTATGTCCTGTCATAACATTCCATACATACTTAAAACCAAAAAAGGGTGGAGTTCCGTCTTTAAAACTAAATAGGCATTTTGGACAACACATTCTTGGCAATGGAAACTGAACAACATTTACCAAACATGGCAGGGAACATTTTCACTATGCATTATTAAAAAAACACACAGCCTGATATAAATTGTTACAGAAATAAGTTGGGAAATTTTAACAAACTTTATTTTCTTAAAGAGACTTCCTCCATTGCCAGAGATATTGAATAGCCTCCTGTCAGTCGTCAGAAGCAATTATTCACATAATTGATGAAGTTGGCTTCCACTTTGGGAAGAGAGCCACCTTTTCCATACTTGCTTTAATGTCTTCTACAGAACTAGATCTTTTTGGTGTTTTATGAGTTTTTTCCTGGTTTCTGAAGAATTCTTGACCTTTTGGTTTTGGTGTTGATGGTCTTGAGTCTTTTTCATTCTGGTTTGATTTTTGTGCATTTTTAGCTGGAGTGTCTCTTGCAGATTTCTTTACTGGAGCTTTTTGTTCAGCTTCCACATCCTCAAAGTCATCATCATCATCAACAGCAGCAGCAGCAAGTTTTACTTTTTTGTGTGCAAACTTGCTAACTCTTCTAGTGGCAGAATGCTTTCCAGACATACTTAGGAGTTTCACAACCTTCTCCTCTTCACCTTCCAACTCTGCATCTTTCTCCACGGGTACTAAGTGCTGTACACTAAAATGCACAGGACCTGAACCACACTTCAACCTTAAGACCACAGGTGGTGTTATTTCAAAGCCACTAAGGGAAACTGTTGGCTATACATACATTTTCAAAGTTGCCAGTGTTACTTTAATTGGCCTGCCTTCATAATTCATTGCCTCTGCTTCAGCAATGCAATTCATCCTTCACACCAGCCCTTAAACTGACCATTTGTAAAGATTACTCGTGCTCATTTTCATCATTATCCACCTTAAAATGATAATCTTTGCCGTCCTTTAGTTCATAACCAAAAATATAGTTCTGGGGCCTCAGAGGGCTCATGTCCATGTCCATGGAATCTTCCATGGGGTGGTGGCACACGCTTAGGTGGGAGAGAAGGTGGATGGAGATAAACAATTTCTTTTCTGTAGAGCAGACATGCAGGACAGAAATGTACTGGGGCCAGAGTCACTTCTTTATAAAAATTTCTAAGTATTATTTTAATACAATTTCCATAACGATCTAAATACAGCTTTGTGGTGGAATATATAGATAGAAAATATGGACTAAGTGTAATAGATCTCATTTTTCACTGACCGTTTTTTTTAGCTGAGGGACAAATTCTACAAACAAGGATGATTTACTGATGTAGTTGGGTTAGTTCCTTAAAACCAAAAACAAAATAGGCTTTTTTCCATAGAAATGAAGAGCCACAAAACATAAAATAATTCTTCTGATATGGTTTACAAAGAGGCTTTAATATTTCCTTCTAATAAGATTTCTGAGTTTATGTTGAAACTGTCATCTATAAGACCTCTAATGCACCTGGACCATGAATAGTTATTAGTGAAAATTAGCATCCAAGTATAACTTCTATGGTTCTCATAATCTCACTGTGCCATTATGCTATATAAATTTCTCACTCTGATTTCAGCTTTCTTGGTTTCCTTTTTACTTTTTGCCACGTACAAGATGTAGCAAAAGTAGGTTTACAGTTGTTCGTATGGAAAATAATGCAATAATTAATAAATAATAAAAGAATAAACTCTGTTTTTAATGTACTCACAACTATAAACCTACTTTTTCTCCACCTTATATAAGTCTTAGTTTGTATAAGAAATCCATGTTAGATATTTTCTTGTCTGACATAGCATGTGTTTATTTTCTTTGAAGTTCAAAGCAATGCTGGCTTCTTGAATGGGACTATGAGCAAATAAATTGTTCTTAACTTTCAGTAAAAAAAAGTCCTGCAGCAGGACAGCTCTGAATAAGTATGTGGCTGTCTGCATTGGACCTGTGCTTTTTATTGACTACTTATTTTGTATGAGGACATGTCCCACCCTCCTTGTTCTCTAGTCAGCTTACTCCTGCTAAATATCACATTCTTAAAAGGTCTTTTGCCGGAGCCCGCTGGCAGAGTCGAACGGTCCTGAGGAAGGGGTGAGGATAAAGAAAAGACAGACACAAAAAAGATGGGATCCGGAGGGCTGCAGCTTGTGACTGCTACCAGCTGCCAGCCCCGAGTTTATTTTCCCAGCTCAATATATACAGGCACTGTTGATTTTGCTCACTAGCACCCCTCTCCACATTCCTTCAAGGCCGTATGAATGCTCTTTCAGAGTAAACACTCTGCCTCCTGCATGAGCTCAGACCTTGGTAATTATCTTTATCTCGGCTTCTAATGGGAAATTTTGGGGAGGATTGAGTCCTTGGCTCCAGAGCCTCAGGCTATGTGGACCATGTCCAGACATGTAGCGGGCTCTCAATATCAAGGGTCATTGTGGGGAGGGTCGAGTACCTGACTCCAGACCCTCAGGTGGCGTGGACCATGTCCAGACACGTCACCAGTTCCCAACATCTTTGGAATTGAAAACAACCTAAAGCTCTGTTTAAATTTGTGACTGCCATTCTTCTAATTAGAACTGCACATAGATGGTGCTACAATAACAAAGATACATCCATAATAGCTGTCAGCCAGGATGATCATTAAACTCAGTTTGCAGTCAAGATTCCCGTGCCACATGGTACCTCAGGAACACTAGACAGAGCATCAGAAGCCGCAAAGAGCATACTGCACACTTTTAATTTAGGGCTGGTGGAAGAATAAAATAAAGCAAATGACCCATGAGAATAAAACACATGGCAGTAGCTTTTTAGCCCCAGGCTTTTTGGTTTATATACAAAACCAAGTTAGTCTTATATTTAGAAGGTATATTGCTTACTAATACCATGTTATGTAAAACATTACTTAGATTTCTAGAATGTATTTCTCATTATGATACCGTACTTCAAATGGTGAGTTTTTGTTTTTTTCTTTGCCCTCTGTGTGATGTTTAGAAGATATTTAAACCAATATTTCTGATCAATGTTTTTTCTTTTTTCTTTTATATTTTTATATCTGGAAATTGTAGTAAGCATGTATCTGCAATCTAATTTTCTTTCAATAAGCAGATAATGATTTTAGGACCATTTACTACATATCCAATTTTCATGTTTTTGAAATTCCACATTTATTATACTACATTGCCCTACATATTAGGATATTTTTCTGAGATAGTAATTGTGAATCAGAGTATAATATGTTCTTTTGCATACTAGAATTACACTATTTTTTAAAAATATGTTTTTATTGATATTAGAGAGAGAGGAAGGGAGAGAGAAAGACAGAGAAGGAGAGAGATTGATGACAGAGAAACATTAAATGATTGCCTCCTGCAAGCACCCATACCGGGGACCTAACCGGGAACCTGGGCAAGTGCCCTGATCAGGAATCAAACCAATGGCCTTTGGTGCACCGGGATATAATCCGTCAACTGAGCCACACTGGCCAAGGCAGTACAACACTATTTTAATCATTGTTTTTTTGAAGTACATTTTAAAAACAATCTCTCTTTTAAAAAGAATAATACTCATTTTAGGTTTATCAACCTATGAATTAATCCAAATATACTTTTGGATTACTGTGTCAAACAGCCTGTTTGAATTGTGACAGACATTACACTAAATTCTTGTGCTAATTTTGTGACATTTAAAGAAAGCAAACTTGCTATTTGAGAAAATAATTATTTTACAAAATATATTTAGATTGTAGCCCCCCAGAAATTAATTTCTCTTTTTGAAGCTGTATGTATATTTAATTTAATAGATGCAATAGTTGAACATATCTATTGCCTAAAATTACAAAGGCAAAAATACCATAAAGGAAATCAAACTAGGAGGAATTCACCTACTCCACTCTACCTCTGCCACCTCTCCCCAGTGAAAGACTCATATTGCAAGATTCTGGCTGCACCAGCCTTTCAAAATTGCTGTGGATCCTTGAGAGGGTGCTACTTTGAACTTAAAGATGCTTATGATTTTTTATGGGGCATTTGGGAAAGTGTCAGGGGTAAAGGAGAAGTTAGAATCATGGAGAAATAATTTATTTTTAGGGAGCTGTGGTGATGTGGAGGGTTGTTTAATAAAAGTAGTTTTGCAGGGAGATACAGTCTGAGGGTCAGGGAGGTGGGTGACATGTAGAACTCAAAGGTGCCTATTACCTTGTACATATTAGGTCAGAGACCTAGTAACAATTTTTTTTTCAGACAAAGAAATTCCAGATAATTAATAGTTGTTAAACAAGTTAATAAATAAATTAATGAACTTTAAGGTCCTCCAATTTCTTGCTATACCATAAAACCTCTTCATCTATGTTTTACATGGGTGGTAATCATTGAGATACTGAATGGATAGTACAGTAAGAAGAAGGAAAAATTGTATCATTTCACTCATTGGCTCCCAAGTAGTAAGGTCTTTCTCAAAGACAGTAGTGACAATGATAGGAAAGGGAACCCAGGAGAGGACTATCAGATTTCCCAGGCTTTGCATACAGAGAAGACATACTCAATATATTTTTCATCACACAGAAAATATTTTTACACTTGCTGTGTGCCACCTACTCTGAGTGCTGGGGACACAGCAGAGAGCAAATTTCACAAAAGTAGTTGTCCTCATAGAATGAATATACTAGAGTAAGGAATATTTAAAATTAATAAACACAATATATATTGCATTATTTAAAGATTGATATGGAGAAATATAAAACAGGAGAAAGAGATAAGAAATTCTGAGAAAATAAAAGAAATAAGGTAAGAGATGAAACAAGCTGCCGGATCATTTAGAGAATAACAATGGCCTTTATTCTGAGTTTCATCAACATACTGGAAATTTTTGAGCAAGGAAGTATATTGATCTGAAATTTGTTTTAAAATTATTCCTCTGATGCCTTGGTTAAAAATAGACAAGGGTCAGGTTTGGAGTCAGAAAATTGGTCAGGAAGCAACTGTAGTAATCCAAGCAAGACATGTTGGAGGCTCAGACCAGACTGAAGCATCGGAGGTGGTGAGAAGTCAACAGAATTTGAATGTTCAGAAAATTGAGCTGACAGAATTTGGTGAAATGTCATACATGAGATGTATAAGTAAAAGTATTTAAGCTAGAGCAATGAAGTTGGAATTAACTGAGATGGGGAAAACTTGAAAAGCCATAGGTTTGTGTGGAAAGAGTAGAAATCGATCGGTTTGGGACAAGTTATATTTCAGTTGTATGTTAGATATCTAAAGAGGGACTTTTGCAGATGATTTGGATATCTGACTCTGATATGTTAGGAGAGGTCCTGGATAGAAACATATCTGGGAGTTGTAATCATAAAGAAGGCATTTAAAGCCGTGAAACAGGATAAAATCACTAAAGGAGTAGATAGAAATAAGTGAGGGCTGAGACATTTTATACAGGAGAGGTTTGGAGAATGGAGTCCATCTAGAAAGATAAGGTGAGAGGGAGCATTAGTGGGGTAAGAGAAGACCAGGAGAGTGAGGTGTTAAGGAAACCAAGTGAAGGAGGGAATGAATCAACATCCCTGTGTTAAGTAGTGCTGACTGACAAGGAAGAGAGAACTGAGAATTTACCATCAGTGACGGCAGTGTGGAGAACACCAGACCCCTACCAAGACTGTTGTCAGGAGAGTGGTGAGTTTCAGACAGAATGGGAAGACAATCAGAAATGATGATTATAAACACCACGGAGTAGTACCTGGAAGGAAAAGTGGGGCTAAAATTACTTCTTGTTTGATTTATCTGTTTTTCTCTTTTTTTGGTTTGTTTGTTTGCTTTCTTTCTAAGACAGAAAAAATAACATATTAGTATGCTGATGAGATGTTCCAGTATAAAAATAAAAATAGTGGGGTGAAGGAGTATTATTTGACTAGGGACTTGTTCCGTTTAAAGGAGATGGTATCTGTGAAAAAGTGGGAGTTTAGTAAGCAATAAGAATTGTAAGCCTATATATTTAAGTCACCAGTTGAGCCCTGAAAAGGGAAGAAAAAAATGTAAATATCTCAAATAGACTACTATTTTATTTTCTACTCTTCCTTTGTAGTCATTGGAGGTATTTTACTGCATTTCCTTTTTTGTGCTCTTTTCATCAGCTTTGATATCAGAATGATGTTCAATTCATAAGCTCAGTTTGCAAGTTATCCAAAATTTTTCCTTGTTAAAGAATTGTTTCCACATCAGAGCAACATATGGAAAATAATTTATATGTGGGAGAGGAGAAAGCTTCATTTATCAGTGAAGTGTGAAGATTATTCCTTGAGAAATAGTGAAAATTGAGATAAATATCTAGATAACTACTCTGAATTCATTAAGTAATGATATGCTATGGAGACGTCTGCCTCACTCCACCATGTAGAGATTGCCTTTTCATTCTCTATGTGTTCATATAGCTCTAGACAATTATATGTGAAAAATGAGAGTCTATCTCAACCCAGTCATAGTGGGTTGATCAGAGGAGAACATTTATTCAAGATGAATAAAAGTTGCTTCCTAAAAATTAGGAAATTCCATTAATTCCAGTACAGGTCAGTCTCTTAAATGATAACATAATAGCTCAAGAAATAGCAATGTGTTATGTTTAGACAAGCAAGCAAAAATTCTTCCAGAAGTACATGGGAAATTCCAGAACTGTCAGGGAAGCAAAGAAGAAAGATGTTGAGAAGTACACCACTAAGATTCCTATTGTTGCTCATTGACATGTTCAAGTACATTTCTCAATTCTGATCCAGTGTTCTACAAGATATTCCATGTCATTAGGGGACTAGGAAAGGTGAGGAATACTGTGACTAATGGTACAACACACTCATGTACAGGGGGAACTGTTCAAAGAGACTGTTCAGTAACACTGACATGGGAGGTAGAAGTGTATAGATGGAAAGTTAAGTTTTAATTTTGCCCAAGATTGGAAAAGAGCTTTAAGTCAAAGAGTTGAAGACATAAGGGGTTTCTAAAGAGTGCAGTTAGGAGAGTCCAAAAAGTAGCTAATAGCTGGGAATTAATCAGAAAGGGGAACCTTAGAAAAGCATTGGTGATTTGTTATTGGATGATATACACAGAAGACAAATTGGCACTTTGGTAGCTGATGAATAATAATAGACTAGAACAGCATGGAGTTACTAACTGTATAGCTGAACTATGATAATTTTGTGCTTTTAGGAGAATCTGACCAAAAAGTCATTGCGGTGTACATTAAAATTAATGCCTAAAGAAATATCAGCCCTTTTAGCCCCACTCACACTCACTTTCTGATTTCTGAAGGAATTAGATTTGGAGGCAAGGACCAGTGAGCCTTTCCCTGCTTCTAAAGGATTAGAAGACAACTTTGGGCAGTGGTTGTTTTTCTGTAACATATGTAGCTTCTGAGGATTTCTCTATTAAGTCAAAGCCAAACACCTGAAAACAAACTCAGCTCTATTCAATCCACATTCTAAAGATCCTTCACCTGTGAACAGGTAGGAAGTTGGGGAAACAGCAATTGGTATAATCACTGTTTGCTTGGTAATCCAATAAAATGGCTCTTTTCTTTTTCAATTTGTATAGCCCAATATTAAATAATAGGATGACATATGGGAGTGGGCAAAGGAAAATCAAAATAGGCTCTTTGTAAATTAAGTTATCACGCTAAATCATCCTCAGTAATTATACTAGGGCAATTCATTTAGTACTTAATTGATTATTCAATATCTTATCTCAAGATCAAGTTTTGAACAGTGCTGTGGAACAAAGAGAACTTGGTTCAACTTTTAAATCTTCCTCTTACACTATGCTAAATTATAGGAGCCATAGGGAATCTGTGTCAAAGGAGATCATTCCTATCTCACAAGTTTTTCCCCCTGCAAGTAATTATTTAATATATATTATACATCTGACAAGAAAATCAACCCAGAGTAACCCCTGATTAAATGCTTGGTTCCTTTTCTCACTTTTTCATGCAGAAGCCAGTGGTCATGAGCACCACAGGTATTTCATGGATAGGGTTGACTGCTATCATGCCCACACTATATAACTGTGACCAATTAGCCTGTAAAGCAGGGTGGGGAAGCCCAGCCCACTGGCAGTATACAGCCTGCAAGATCATTTGGTCTGGCCCTGCCAAGGCCTTGCCAAAGAAAAGTAGTTCCAGCCATCACATTAGGGGTGACTTCATTAAATGTTTGACCAAATAAAGCTGGCTAATTTTTAAGTTGATAACTTTGTATGGCCCGAAAATGATGTTATAAATAGGCAAATGACCCTTGGCAGAAAAAAGGTTCCCCACCCCTGCTGTAAAGTGACAGGTTCTTATAGACTCATTTACTTAAATTCTCTGCGTCTATAATGTTTGGGAGACAGATAACACTGTGGAAAAGAAAACAATTACCTTCATCTTTTCACCACAGTTCAAAATGTTCCAAAACATTTAGTCATTGCTCTTTTTCTTAAACAAGAATATGCTATTATGCCTATTCATTTCAAGTTACTCTGAAGCTTAGAGATTCTTTCAGTGAGCACGATCCAACTTGTTAATCATGCACTTCCTGTTCTTGCAGTTGTCTCAAATAGTTTTCTAATATCTTGCTATTCAAATATATCTCAGTCTCGTGGTATAGTTATTAAAAAATAATTTAAGATTATGATTATAGATATATATGAACCAGGAAATCAAAGGCATGGCAAACATAATTGGCAAGACATTTGCTTCACCTTTTCACAAATTGAAAAAGCCATGGTTGCTGCTCTTAAATTGACTTAGTTCAATATTAAAACCAGAAGAAGCAATCAAGTCAGGTTTTCCTTTCATCATGCGATGCTCAATGATGTTTTACAAATCTGAAAGCCGTAACTCTTCATTAGTTTGTTATATGAATTAAACATTAACAAGAATAAAATGAGCTTAGAAAAAGGTCAATATATTCTCCAGGGAAAACTGAAGGTTATTATTTTATATTCTATTTCTATAGCTCTCTAATTCACCACTTAAGCAGTGTAGATGGAATATTGACACAGCCATACAGGAAGAAGTAAAGAGCAGCCCAACTTAATCTCTCAATTCTAACCTTATTACAATTTAGGCCCTCTCATAGCACTTTCTTATGAAGTCTTCTTTAAGTTTTATATATTTTTAAATTCCATTATTAGAAAACCAGACTTACGTCTTACTCAATGATGCAAATTTTAACCACAGTTACCAATGATGAAGACTGTAGTTTCACTTTTGCAGTCATAAATTGCCCTGGACTAACTCTTGCATTTCTAAAGCCCAGGATTGAAAGATGAATATAACATTATTTATCTTAGTAATAATGACTGAAATAGGGTTACCAAAGCAATAAAGTGATTTGATTTTTTTTTAATTTTTTTTTTTTTTAATATAGCTTTATTGATTTCAGAGAGAGGAAAGGAGAGGGAGAGAGAGAGATAGAAACACCAATGAGAAAGTCATTGATTGGCTGCAGCCCGCAACCTGGGCATGTGCCCTGACCGGGAATCGAACCCTGATAGCCTGGATCCTAGGTCGACTCTCAACCGCTGAGCCATGCCCGGCCGGGCAAGTGATTTGATTTTTAAAAAAAGTCTAGAAAAATCTGTTGAGAAGTGTCATTGAGAAAAACTAATGTTTGTAAACTCAATGAGAGGTTTATATTAGGCTAATGAGTTGCTTCAATATTTGAATTTTGAAGCCACTAGTATGAAAGTATGACTCATAGGTTTGAAAAGGGCTTGTGCTTCCATTTCACTCAGAATTGGCACAAAAAAAGCTGCTAAAATTGTTAAAATTTCAGGCTATTACCTCTTCAAATATCTTTGTAAAATTGAAATTGACAGGTATCTCCTCTGTAAGAGTTACGTAGCAATTAGTTTTTGCTATTAAATATGGTGGGTAGTGATGACTGTGTCGTTACATTTTTGGCTGATTATTAAATATTAGAGGTTAGTACTTTTTCTCTGATACTTTCCTAATTCATTGAAACATTCAGATTATTAAAAAATGCATTAATTAAATAAACTGTTGGCAAACTGGATAATTTAATAAGAATTTCTCAGTAATATGGTGTCTCCAAGTTTCCCATGTATATCATGCTTTCTATACAGGTCACTGATAAGAATAAATAGTGTTAAGGGGATGATGTGTTTAATGAGTTCAACTGAGTAGCTTTTTGAGAAGATAAACACACTGGGAGAATGTCTTAAAATGTACAAAAGAGATTTTTGGTTTAGAGACTACAGAATTCAATCCATAAGATAATAGAAAATTGATTAAAAGGAAAAAAATAAGCTATATAATGAAATAATACCTAGGACTTCCAAAGGGGCAGAGAGGATTGCTAACAGATTACAGTTCCTGTATTTTCATATATATTACATTAAATAATGACAGAATAAGAAAATATAGACCCAGGCCCTTTTCATGTTTACTAAATTATTGATACAAGAGAAATTAGTATCAATAAATCTGCTCAATGTCTTGACTGTGAAGCTAAACAACAACAAATTAATTAGATTGGGATTAAAGCTTTCAACTGGAGGGAAATATATTCTGAAGAAGAACATCATACAAACTGAAGTTAAAAAACAACTAGAAGGTCAAAACATGAGACTCATATCACAAACGTGCCAGATTGTTTTTTATTCAGTTAAATTCAGATACAGTATTTCATACCTTGCTGATATACTAAATGTTTCACTTTTGAATCAACTGACTAATATAGGAATAATTTCATTATGTTTAGTAGTTATAATTCAAAGTAACAGAATGATTAGAGGCATAAGTGTAAATAAACCAATATTAAAGGAACAATTCTAGTAATATATCAGACTTTGAGTATAGGTATCTATTTCTAGTCAACCCCAAATTGCATTTGATACAAAATATGTTAACAAAAGCCAAGAAAAAAGAAAGCCACGAGAGCACTGAAAAAACAAAAACAAAAGAAAACAAGCCACAACAAAACAGTACAATCAGGAGAATTCAAATTTGGAAGAATTCCTCTAAGGTGAAAAGCAAATGGTAATATCGTTGGGAAAAAAGCAAAGGAAACCACATCGCTCCAACTCCAGAAAGCAGTCTCACTGTCTTGGCTGCTGTGAACACTGAATTGATTTACAGCTGGACTGGGATAGCTCTGGTTTTATCTCTGGTGAAGCTTGAGTTTCTGGTTTTTTATTATTGGCTAAAATAAGTGCGATGGAATTTATGATGTGCTCTTTAAGATCTTAAACTCACCTGGAGATGCTATAGGGACTGGATGGTCTTCAACTGGCCTAACCTATTTCATGGCATGAAAATAATCAAAGGTACAAAGATGTATCTGCTTTATAAATATCACATGATCTCACTTTTATGTGGAATCTAATGAACAAAATACACTGACGAACAAAATAGACCTAGAGATATTGAAGCATGCAACATACTGACATATAGCAGAGGGAAAGGGGGGGGGGGAGAGATTATCCAAAGAATTTATATGTATATATGCATAACCCATGGACACAGACAATAGTGCCATGAAAGCCTGGGGAGGGAGGGGAGGGGCAATGGGGGGGAGGGGACACCTGTAAAACTTGCAACAAAGAAGATAAATTTTAAAAAATCCAAAATAACACACACACACACACACACATACAAAGAAATAAATCCCAGTTATTACCAAGTAAAGGATGCCAGGGTACTTAATGACAAACATTTTAATTTCAAAGCCAAAAAATGGACCGAAAGAGAAAATAAGTTTGGTTTCAATGCATCATTCTCCCCACTAATACAAGTTCTGTGAAGTACAGGTGAGGCCCTGGTTTGATAAAGGAAAACTTTGAAATAATCAATGTGACTGACACTCAAGGGTAAGAAACCCTTCATTTTATTTATATAATTGAGAATTTTTGATTGTCAAAGACCACACTTCATGTGTTTCTAAAAATAACACGCAATACCTTACTGTCACATCCAACAGCTTACTTCACTTTTGTATGCTGTATGTGTTAATTATATTATTAATATTAAAAATGCAGTTAAACAAGAAAAAAAAAAAGTCAAGATAGAGCGTGCTTTTCTTGCTCCTTACTGTGTGAAGCTACAATTACAAAATAGCCCTTTATGAACGAGGAAGCAGGTTCTCACCAAAACCCAACCAGACTGGCATCTTGATCTCCAACTTTCAGCATCTAGAACTGTAAGGAATGCATTTCTGTTTTTTATAAGCCACCCAATCTATGGTAGTGTGTTATAGCAGCCTGAACTGACCACATTTTGCTCCCCCACATTTTATTAGGGGAATAATAACTACATTCTTTCATATTATAAAACATTGCTTTGTTTTCTTATTATTTTAGAAAGCAAGAATATGTTTAAATAGCTACAGTTTAGATAATTAGTTTTTAGAAAGAAGCAAAAAGAAAGACAACAAACTATACTTACAGGCAATCATATCTATTTCTTTAATACATTAATTTTAATCTTGAATGGAGAAAGAAAACAAAATTAAAATGAATTTTAAATATAAAATTATATCTTAATTCCTAAAGCAGGAGTAGTCAATAAATAAATAGATTCAGTTGGGGAAAAATGTGCTTTTTAAGAACAGAAAATTTTAGTTATTTTAATTATTTATTTTACTATTCAATACTATCCAGCTAGAGATAAATCTTCACTATCAATAGCTCTTGCCTAATTTTCCAGAGGCATGTGCTTGGGGAGAATGTTTAGTAATATACCTATCTACAAAGAAAATGCTATATGTATTACATGGGTACATTTTGGTATATATAGCCTACAGCAAGCTCTTAGTCTCTACATAATGAACAATGAGATCAGGAATTGATTTCTGACACTACTTCTTGGATGTCATTTATAATTTGCTACAACCTGTTACATTCTCAAGCGTATATACCTCACTTTTCTAATTAGACTTTAAAATCCTTGAGGACATGAAATGTCATATTTACTTTTTACTTTTTTAAGTACCTATAACACTATCTGAGCCCACCAAGCGCGTAGTATTCAGCTGCCTTAGAGTAGCTGGAGTCTAGCCCAAAGGTCACAGAATTTTAATCTTGGAAAAAACCTTAAGAGACAGTCCAGTACATAGTCTTGCCTTTCGCATGCTCAATACTTTTTGTTTTGGGACAAATGGTATGTGTTCTTACATGCATTTCTACTCTAAAAATGATTAATGATTAAATATTGCCTTTTCTTACATGAAGACTTATAGTATGCCCTCTTTCCAGGCAGAAAATAACCTGGTTAGACCTCACCTTCTTCTGCATTCCATAATTTGTTGTATTTTTCTCTCTTTTAAATTCATCTGTATTCCCAAAATACACACCACCCATGGATACGTTTTTAGTACTCCGGATGAATCAATAAAATGTGGAAGGGTGATATTCAAAAATATAGAGAGGCAATATTCAAAATATGTAATAACAATTATGGCACAGCCCAAGTCTTATCAGAGTTGAGCACTAACTGACAGACACACTTAACTGACCTGGCCATATTGGTGCACACAAACTAGGTTTCACCCTTGAAAATATACAAGGTCATAGAAAAACAAGAGAATTATGGAGAATCTTTTTAAAAAATGTTTTTATTGATTTTTAGAGAGAGAGAAAGAGAGGGATAGAGAAACAGAAACATCCACGAGAGAGAAATGTCATCGATCAGCTGCTCCCGGCACCTCCCCTACTGGGAATCAAGCCCGAAACCCAGGTGCATGCCTTGGCTTGGAATCAAACTGTGACCTCATGGGGCGATGCTCAACCACTGAGCAACACTGGCCGGGCTATGGAGAATAATTTTTGAAGACTGTATTAGTTTCCTAGGGCAGATGTAATGAATAATCACAAACTAGACAACATAAACAAGATAAATTTGTTGTCACAATTGAGGGTGCCAGATCCGGAGTCAAGGTGTTGACAATGTGTTGACAATGTTGATGCTCTCTGGAGGCTCTCAGGGACAATCCCTTTCATGCTTCTCTTCTAATCTGTGGTGACTACAGAAACTCTTGGCATTCCGTGGCTTAGGGCTCATAATTCCAATCTATGCCTCTGTATTCATGTCATATACTTCCCTGTGTATGTCATGTTTCTCTCTCTTTTCTACTATAACACATCATTCATTGGATTTAGGTTCCACCCTAAATCCAGGATGATCTCCTCTTGAGATCCTGAACTTAATTACATCTGCAAACATTATATTTGCAAATAAGGACATATTCATTAGTACTGGGGGTTAATACTTGGATTATCTTTTTGGAGGACACAATTAAACCATATATTAAATTTCAACATTGTTACAGGCACATAATTACTCTCCCTATTTTTCATATGAGGACACTAAGGCTTAAAAAAATGAGTGCCCATCAAAAGAGTAACTGAAGATCCTAGAATTAGATCATAACACCTGGTTGAAAGTTCGTGCTGGCTCTCCTATACCAGCACAGGAACTGAGCAAGAAATATTAGACTGCGGCTAATCTCGTGATAAGTAGAAAAAAGACAAACAAATATCCTTTTCTTTTCCATTGTGGTTTGATCTCAAAGATACATTGAATTTTATTGTAGATTTAGAAAATCTGTTAGAAGCATGCTAATGCTTTCTTTTTTATTTTACTTCTTGGAATAGAGGGTCCTGAAAGGAAAGAGGGACATTATTGGAGATAAGCTGCAACTAGACATCTGACAGTGGAGGGGCACTGATGCTAAGCCTGGCTGAGGAGAATGAAAAGAAGTGTGATGACAGAGAATAGCCCAGGCTCAGATATTTCTAGGTCTGCAGAACTGTACTCCTATATATTTGCATCTCCATATGCAGGTGCTCTCTCATTATTCCCAAGCCCTCTGACCATAAATTTTATTAATATGTCTCATTAATGTTCCTATATATTATATCCCATTGCCCACTTTATGAAAACAAACTCTTTTGTAAAATGGTATTTATGTTAGAAAAATATATCAAAAACATATATATAAATATATATATATATATTTCAAGATACTCTATTTACAGCTTGTAATAAACTAAGTTTTTAAACTTTAGCAGTTTTAATTGAGCTCAAGGTAGCAATGAATTCTATATATAATGATAAATTAGTGTCCCAATGTTTAAGCATCATAAAATGTATTAGATGAACTTTCACATTACAAACATTGCTAGTATGTCTGCTGTATTAGAAGAGAATCATAGTAGCTAACTGATTACAGGAAAGCCAGCAATATTTGTCTTATTGTACAGGAACTGGTCCTAAGCTCCAAATATGCTCCCGTTATTCCAAATATGCTCAGCCCTCCTTCTCATCTTCCTCCTTTTCTTTTTTCTTTTGTTTATGACACTAAGCATGGAGAGGAGACACTAAGAGAATATTCAGGACATAATTCTATTCAAGCTCTCATTGACTTGTTACATATTGAAAGAATTAAAGTATGAGTCTCTTAACCTAAAGAAAACACTTTTGTGCCTGATCTTAATGTATCTAGTTTTTCTATAATAGAGGTTTGGAATGAGTAAGAATTAAAGCTCCTAAAACAAAAGACATTCGTAGGAGTTAATGTTTGATAAATGTCATTTTAAGTGTTTATTTTCTTACTCCATTTGTCCTTATTAAATGATATAACATAATAGCTATTATTAAATAAAAGAGTTCAGCTATTATATATTTTATGAAAGCTAAGACTTCAAATATATCAGAAATAATTTCAAAAATTTTATATTGGCCTTAGATGGCAGTTGTTAATAAGATAGCTCTCTAAATGAGAGACTAGAAATAGGAGACAATAGTTCATGAGTGCCCACATAGAAGGTCAGCTCTTTAAAGAAAAGTACAAAGTAGACCTTGTAGGTTAGTAATGCAATTCCTCTTGACAAAAAGTTGAAATAATTAAACTGCTACTGCTGTTCTAAGACATTATTAAGATTGCTATTTGGAACTCATTGTCAAGCTGTGATATTAAATTAATATGACAACAAATTCATAATCTCATTCACTGTTCCAAACTAGAATAAGTCATTTTATAACCAATTCAACATGGCCATCTCTAACTAAATCAGCACTTAGTGACATGAGCCAACTCAAGAACTTCCAGGACAAAAGAGATAATCATAAAATAACACTTAGTAACTAAATCAGAGAGAAGAGCAACCTATCAGGCTGGAAACATCACAACATAAGTACTGCAAATCACCACCCGAATTTACAGACCAGCTAAATAATCATTTTAAACACAATCTAAAATGTTAATATTATGCCTCACTGTTTATTGATTCTCTTACAGTGGAATGACCAAAAAATTGAAATGAAAATTAGAGACTGTTTTAAAATGTCAGGGCAGACACTCTCTTTCACTTAATATGTACAAAGAAGACTCTTGTTACTGAATACAAATTAGGTAAATACTGTAACAGTTAAGCCCCTTTTTCCCTAGAGCTTGCAATGACTGCTTTGCTTTTCAGGTTGACAAAACGTTTTTATTTATGGGTAAACTGCAATCCTCACTTTTACTAATGCCAAATCCATATTCTTTATTCACATCATGACACTAAACAGGAAATGTTTTAACAGAAATAAACATTATTTTCACTGAAAGAATTAAAACTGCAGAGTATAAACATACAAAACAATCATTCATTACCAAATGAAAAAAAATGTGAAGTGAACAAGTAGAGAAATCATTCAATTTTGCACTTTTACAAAGTTCTTCAGAATTCTTCTTTTACAAACTGTTAGATAAAGTTGTAATAAATCAAAATTATTTTTCTTCATATTCACTTCATGTCCTAAATTTAATGCTCCCTACAACAAAGCTTGAATATTTTCCTTCAATGTTGTATTGGAGAATGACAAGAAAAGCACTGATTTCTGGGACCCCTGTGACTTACATCTAAAAAATAATATATTTAGATATAAGGCTAATCTCTTTGGTTAACATTTTTCTGAAAAACAATCCATAAATTGTACCTACAACTTAAACTTGGGAGATGTATCTGAGTAGGAGACTTTCAGAGCCTGATAAGGAAATTTGCTTCAATTTCACACATTTACATACAATCTTCAGTCAGTCAATTATCTTGTGTGAAAGTGTTTTTCTGTAGTATGAAGGTAGGAAGGTACTGAGAGTAAGCCTGTTGTATTATATTTTACAAAGCACACGACTTCAACAACTAATATTTAAAGCATGTTTTTATGTCAGTTGAATATTCAAGTGGTAGTTTCTGCATGACATCTATTAGATGCTCTCGAGGTTGTCTGCGTGGCCTGTCCGACAGTCCTTTTGTCGTGATTTTCATATTTTATACAGCAAGCGTCAGGTACCTGCTAGGGGGTAAGTTAACTTGGAAGAGACTATGAACACATATGTTCCATGAATTCAAAAGTTAATTTTGTAAGACGGTAAACTTACGAAATGGTAACCATGATATGACCAACACACGGCATGCAGGTAGTGTGAAGATGTCAGGAGAGTTAGGATGAGAAAAAAAAAGACATTTCTCAAAGTAGCTCTAAAATCAGGGCTCATTTTTTCACATCGTGGTGGAAGTTGACTGTTGATAGTTTTCTTTGAAGCACAAAGTTTTTTATTTTGATGAAGTGAAAACTACTTATTTTCATTTTTTGCTCATGATGTTTTTGGTTTCGTATTAAGAATCTTTTGCCAAATTTATGCTATGAGGTTTTACCCTTACATTTTCTTCTAAGGGTTTTATAGTTTTAGCTCATATTTAAGTTTTTATTCATTTTGAGTTAATTTTTTATATGATGTGAAATAAGGGTTCAACTTCATTTTCTTGCAAGTTTCCATTCAGTTCTCCCAGTATGTTTGGTTTATTCTTCCCTGTGCTATGGTATGGAAAGTTCTACCAGGAAGAAAGCCGAAGTAATTGTGGGGCTTCCCTCTTATGTTTACCCTCTCTGAAGGATGATAGCCGTTTGCTATCTGTTATCCAATGCATGAGAAAAGATACCCTATGTATTTTTTCCAGTTTTATAGTTGTTAATTGTGGGAGAAATGTTCCAAAATAATATACATGGTTGTAATCCTCTCATAATACTTTTAAACATCATTACCTGTAAAATTTGTTTTCTGATAGGTAAAGTAGTTTATATAAATAATATTAAGACAGTTTTAGGGAAAAATCTGACATGTACCACCCTTAGGACATTTTGAGAATGAAAAAGTGATGATAGTGTTAGGTGTCAGACAAAATATAGTTGAATCGGCATGTCTCCAGTATCAGAAGGGGATTCACAAAATCTAGGTGTTTGTGCATAATTTCAAAGGCCACTAATTAGACCCTAAAATGGGCACCAAAGTTAAACCTTGATTTAAAATAGAGGGATTTGTAAGAAGAAACTGGTATAGAGAGCCCACTTAGGTGAACAAGAAAATAAATTTAAAAATACTTGGGAATGATGCAGAGACCATTGATGAAAACTAGGAAATTATCTTTTTGAACATAGGAGAGAAATAAATAGATAATTATTTTCACAACTGACTTTTTATTTTATTCTTGTTTGTTTGTTTATGTATTTATTTGTTTATTTGAGGCTCTGCCTTAAGTACAGATTGGTGCAAAAACTCTAATGGAGATGATTACAAGAAGGAATTTAAAACTATTGAGGTGAATTATGCAGAAACAGGGAAAGGAAAACACTGACTAAATGAAACCATGAGGAATCAGTTTGTATGCACATCCTAGTATAGCAGGGATATATATCTACCCCAAGACTGAGTTAGGCAGGGTTTCAGGGATGCCAAGTATTTCCCTTTCTCTTCCCTTAGGATATGCCTATACAATTGGGCAACCTGGTTAAGTCAGACCCTGGAATGATCATGAAAATGTATTTTAACAGCTAAGTTTTAGTTTCCCAGGGTGTTCACTATGGGTAATTGCAACACCTACATGTGGAGTTTTTGTTAGAAATGAATGAAATCTATATAAAGCACTTAACATGTTGTAAGAAATCAATAAATATTAAGTCTGTCTAACAGAATGTATATATGCACCAAGCGACAAAGCTAAATGTTTTGGTTATGGAAATGTAATGATAAGTTGTCAGAATAGGAAAATCAGAATATTATTATTGCATTTATTCCCATGCCATTCATTTATTGTTTTAGAACTGCATGGACTATTTTAATAAGAAGGAATATGAGAGTGAAGGCCCATCCAATGAAACACTTCAAAACAAAAGATTTTTTTTGACCAGCTGAGGTTCTCTTTATCCAGAATATATATTTTAGATAATGTTTTTGCCTTTGAAGCAGTATTAAATAGAATCAAATAGTTTTTAAGAAATTACATATGAGGTAGTAATGGATTTATACTGAAAAAATAGAAGAAAAATAGCATAGTTATTCAATGATAAGTAGCTTAATACAAGAAGATCAACAGTACAAACATCTTTTTTTAAAAAAGAACTATACTTAGGACTCTTAAAATTTCTGTGGACTTAATATTACAATAACCACAAGGATGATTTTCCATAGTATAGGCAATCTTCAATCATGTAGAAAACATGATGAATATGATGAATGTGCTTATATGTTGTACACTAAAAATAATATTATACAATTGTTAAAGTACTCTTTTGGATGATAAGCCATCCTTCTTGTGAGAGAAAAAGCCTAATTATTATTATTATTTTTGTTATTGCCACTATGACATTTATTTATTTATTTATTTATTTATTTATTTATTTATTTATTTATTTATTTATTTTTAATTGAATTTTTTGGGGTGACATTGGTTCACAAAACCATACAGGTTTCAAATGTACAACTCAATAATTCACCATCTGTACACTATATTGTGCACCCATCACCTCAAGCAAAGTCTCATACCCTTCTCATTTCCCCCACATTTGCCCACCTCCACCTACTTGCACCCCCCTTTCCCTCTGGCTATCACCACGCTATTGTCTGTGTCTACATGTTAGATACACGTATTTTTTTTTTGCTTAATCCTATCTTCACCTTCTTTTATCCAGTCTCACAACACCCCTCCCCTCTGACAGCTGTCAGCCTGTTCCATGTATTCATATCTCTATTTCAATTTTGTTCATCAGTTTATTTTGTGCATTTGATTCTACATATGAGTGAAATCATATGGTATTTGTCTTTCTCTGACTGACTTATTTCACTTAGCATAATAATCAGCACGATTTATGCTGTCAAAAAAGATAAAATTTCCTTAAAAAAAAGCAAATTATTAAATTAATATTTTAAACTAATCAATTAAGCATAAATGATTATTCTGTAAATCAATTAAGAAGCTTTAACATTATTAAAAAATAAATAAAGGAACTGATTTTTATCACTGACCAAGCAGTTAAGGAAAAATCTAAAAGAAACAGTAACAAATGTAAAAGACAAGAATTACACTGTAATGAATATCAAATCCCCTATTGGTGGAAATTAATACTATTATCCCAAGACACTGAATTATTTTTTATAAAGCTTACATTATAAAGAACATGTTTGCTTTCAAGGTTTGGTTCAAATGCAAGTTTAAGGCTACAAAGATAAGTACTACTCAAACTTGGCAATGCACACTTGCCATTTGCATTTGTGGGAGAGAGAGGCTGCTGGGAAATTCTACTAAGTTTTTTTTTTCCTTTTCTAATTTGTTACCTGAAATTAAATACAATTAATAAAACCATTTGTTTACCATGTCACAGAGAGAAAAGTATAATGAAGATGTAAGGTGCAGTGTGGCCATAATTATAACTATGCTATCTAACCAAAGGAACTGGTAATGACTGTTTTATATACATGTATGTATATATGTATATGTGTGTATATGTGTATTTTCATATGTATATATAAATATATACATATATATTTTTAAACCTCTTATATGACATGCCTAACATTAGTTACCTGTGAAAATAATTGCAGAAGCAGAGAAATTCTAGTTTACCAAGCTATTCCACATTAATTTTATTTAATTGAAAAAGAAAATTGAGAAAAATCTTGAAAAGTAAATATTAAAATAAGTATTTTGATATCTGACATTATACACCTAACCTTATAGTAAAACTGTGATATGTCATAATGAAGCCATGAAATATTCTTTTTCAGGAAGCACTTTAATTCATCAATGACATTTAGGAAATAAAAACTAATTATTATACAATAAAAAAAAATGGATTGCCAATAACAACTAGTGAAATTGAAGCAATAATCAAAAAACTCCAAGCAAACTAAAATATGGGACCAGATAGATTTACAGCCAAGGTTTACCAAATATTCAAAGAAGAATTAACACCTATTCTACTCAAATTATTCCAGAAAATTCAAGAGGAGGAAAGACTCCCAAACTCTTTTTATGAAGTCAGCATTCTCCTAATCCCCAAACCAGATAAAGACATTACAAAGAAAGAGAATTGCAGGCCAGTATCCCTGATGAATATAGATGTTAAAATTCTCAACAAAATATTAGCAAATTGGATTCAGCAATGCATTACAAAGAACATACACCATAACCAAGTGGGATATATTCTGTGGATGCAAGGCTGGTATAATACTACCAAATCAGTAAACGGGATACATCACATAAACAAAATAAAGGACAAAAATCATATGATATTATCAATAGATGCAGAAAAAGCATTTGACAAAATCCAGCACCCATTTTTGATAAAAACTCTCAGCAAAGTGGGAATAGAGGAAACATAACACAATGTAATAAAGGCCATATTTGACAGACGTACAGCCAACATCATACTCAATGGGCAAAAACTAAAAATATTTCCCTTAAGAACTCGACCAATACAGGGTTATCCACTTTCACTACTCTTATTCAACATAGTACTGAAAGCCACAGTGATCAGATAAGAACAAAAATAATACGCATCCAAGTGGGAAAGGAGGAAGTAAACTCATTATTTGCAGATGACATGATTTTTTACATAGAAAACCCTGAAGACTCTACCAAAATACTACTATATTTAACAAATGAATTTGGCAAGGTAGCAGGATACAAAGTTATCATCCAAAAATCAGCATTTTTATACACAAATAATGAACTCTCGGAAAGAATATCTAAAAACACAATGCCATTTATTGAAACAAAAAACCTAAGATACCTAGGAAAAAACTTAACAAAGGAAGTAAAAGACCTGTCCTCAGAAAAGTACAGGACACTGAAAACAAATACAGGAAGATAAAAACAAGTGGAAGAATATACCATGTTGATGAATTGGAATAATTTACATCATTAAAATGTCCATACTACCCAGAGCAATCTATAGATTCAACAAAATTCTTATTAAAATACAAACAGCATATTTCAGAGAACTAGAAAAAATATTCCAAAAATTTATATGGAATCAAAAAGACCCTGAATAACTGTAGCAATCTTGAGAAAGAAGAACAAAGTTGGAGGAATTACAATACTAGATATCAAGTTATATTACAAAGCCACTCTAATCAAAACAGCCTGGTACTGGCACAAGAACAGGCATATCGGTCAGTGGAACGGAATAGAGACCCCAGAAATAGACCCATTTCATTATCGTCAATGAATATTTGACAAAGGGAGCAAGAACATACAATGGAGTAAAGACAATCTCTTCAATAAATAGTGTTGGGTAAATTGTACAGGTACATTAAAAAAATAAAACTAGATCACCAACTTACATTATACACAAGAATAAACTCAAAATGGATAAAAGACTTAAATGTAAGTCACAAAACCATAAAAATCCTAGAAGAAAACATAGGCAGCCAAACCACAGACATCTCACATAGCAGAATTTTTGCTGATACATCTTCTAGGGTAAGGGAACAGAGGAGAAAAAAAACAAATGGGACATCAAACTAAAAAGCTTCTTCACAACAAAAGAAATCATCCACAAAATGAAGAGGGAACCCAAGGTATGGGAGAACATATTCACCAATGATATATCTGATAAGGGGTTAATTTCCAAAATATACAAAGAACCCGTACAACTCCACAAAAGGAAGACAAATAATTCAATTAAAAAATGAGCAAAGGACCTAAAGAGACATTTCTCAAAAGAGAACATACAGATGGCTAAGAGACATATGAAAAATGCTCAAAGTCACTTGTCATCAGAGAGATACAAATTTAAACAACAATGAGGTATTACCTCACACCTGTCAGAATGGCTACTATCAACAAATAAGCAAATCACAAGTGCTGGTGAGGGTGTGGAGAAAAAAGGCACCCTAGTACACTGCTGGAGGGAATGCAGACTGGTGCAGCCACTATGGAAAACAATAGGGAGTTTCCTCAAAAGATTAAAAAATGGAACTGCCATTTGACCCAGTGATCCTGTTTCTAAGAATCCAGAAACACCAATCAGAAAGAATATATGCACCCCTATGTTCGTAGCAGCATTATTTATAACAACTAAGATCTGGAAACAGCCTAAGTGCAGATCAGCAGATGAATGGATAAAAAATCTGTGGTACATATACACAATTGGACACTGTGTAACTGTAAAAAAGAAGGGTCTCTTACCTTTTGAGTATGGAGGGAGCTGGACAGTATTATGCTAAGCAAAATAAGCCAGTCAGAGAAAGACAAGTATCACATGATCTTACTTTTATGTGGAACCTAAGAAACAAAATAAATTGACTAACAAGATAGAACCACAGACATGGAAGCAAAAAACAGACTGACAGATCTCAGAGGGGAGGCTGGAAGGCTGGAGGGAAGGCTACATGGTGGGCCAGAAGAGATTAATCAAAGAATTTATAAGCATATATGCATAGCCCATGGACACAGACAATAGACTGGGTTGGGATGGGGAGGGGAGATGGGAGGAGAGGGGCAAAGGGGGGGAAATGGGGGACAACTGTAATGTTCTCAACAATAAAATATATTAATAATAGTTTAAAAATGAATTTTCTACTTTATATATTTTTTCTTCACTAGAAATACTATTTTACTTTCCTTTATGGCTGCCACTGTCTTGGAATTCAATTGAGATTGACACAAAATTTGGGCATATATATTGAACATCTAGTATTAATTTATGTGTTCATTCATAAAGTTAGATTGCTGCTGAGTCCCAAACTGTATTAAGAAATGTGCTGATGAAGAAGGCAGGAAACAAAACTGCCCTTATTTGACTTTGTGCTGATTTGCCTTATAGGCCTTATAGGAAAAAATAAAATTGTAAAATACTTACAAATTAAAATTTGTCTTACTAGGGAAAAAGCTGAAATAGAAGGGGAAAATGAATTAACCTGAAGTAGACTTTTCAGGAAAAGACTCTGATATTTAAATTAAGAAGACTTAATTAAGCCTGTGAAACAAAAGAGAAAATAACATTCAAGTTGGAAGATGGGCATATACAGAGAACTCAAAATGGGAAAGAAAATAGCTTTCTAATTAATTGGAAAAAAAAAATAATGTGATGAGTATATAATGAGAAAAGAGAGACTGGCACAGAACACAATTAGAATGCAAGGAAGGGGACTGATTACCCGGAACCTTGGAAGCCACTGAAAAAAGTTTAGATTTTTTTTTTTTTTTTAATCCCTCTGAGTGCATGAAGAAGTTATTGAAGCTGCTTAGAATATGGGTAAAGATATGATCTACTTTGAATTAAGAAAAATATTTTTTGCCATTGTGTGAAAAATTGGTTGGAGTTAGACAAGGAAAATCTAGAAAAAGTTGTAGAGGCCAAATTGAAGAGATTTTTAAGCATTGCTCTACAATAAAACATGCACCGCCAAAACTTTTAAGCCTGAAAATATTTATATTTTAAGTAAATAACTTGGGAAGTAGTTGAATACAGTCAAGATTATCAGTTAAGAGAGTAGACAAATTCAATTATTTAAGCTTGGGCACTAGAAAAATGACAAACAGCAAATTGAGAAAGCAGGTAATAAATAAGATTTTAGGTGAAGACACAAATAAATGGTATAATATTATGTGCTCATGGAATGGAAGAATAAATATAGTTTAAAAATCTAAACTACCCAAAACAATCTACAGATTCAATGCAATCTCAATCAAAATCACACTGGTATTTTTCACAGAAATAGAAGAAAACAATGCTAAAATTTGTATGGAATCAGAAAAAAATCCTGAATAGCCAAAGCAATACTGAGAAAGAAGAAAGCTGGAGGCATCAAACTGTATTTCAAACTACATTTCAAACTATATTACAAAACTATAGTAATTAAAACAGTATGATATGGACATAAAAACAGAGAGATAGACCAATGGGACAGATAAGAGAGTTTGGAAATAAACACACACATATGTGGTCGATTAATATACAGCAAGGTAGCCAAGAATGTACAATTGGGAAATAACAGTCTTTTCAATAAACGGTGTTGGGAAAGCTGGATAGCCACATGCACCTAGAATAAAAGGACCCCTACCTTATACCATATCAAAAAAATTAACTTAAATGGATTAAAAACTTAAATGTAAGATCTGAAATCATGAAACTCCTAGAAGAAAACACAGGGGATAAGTACCTTGACATTGGCTTTGGCAATGAGTTTTGGGATTTAACATCAAAAGCAAAAGCAAAGAAAGCAAAATATAAAAAAGAGAGACTATACAAAACTAAAAAGCTTCTGCACAGCAAAGGAAACTATTCACAAAATGAAAATGCAAACAACCAAATAGGAGAAAATATTTGTGAATCATATATTTTAAAAGGGGTTAATATACAAAATATATAAAGCACTTATACAACTCAATATCTGATTTAAAACTGGGTAGCCCAGCTGGGTGTGGCTCAGCCATTGAGCGTCAACCTAGGATCCAGGTTAGGGTAAATGCAGGGCACATGCCGGGGTTTTGGGCTCAATCCCCAGTAACGGGTGTGCAGGAGGCAGCCAATCAATGACAACTCTCTCATAATTGACGTTTCTATCTCTCTCTCCCTCTCCTTTCCTCTCTCTGAAATCAATAAAGATATATTAAAAAACAAAACAAAACAAAAAAAACACACAACAAAAAACTGAGTAGAGAAACGGAATAGAGAATTTTCCAAAAAAGATATTCAGATGGCCAATGGGCACGTGAAAAGATGCTGATCATCACTAATAATCAGAGAAATGCAAATCTAAACCACAATATGATATCACCTCACACCTGGTAGAATGGATATTAACAAAAAGCCAAGAAATAACAGTGTTGAAGACCATGTGGAGAAAAAAGAATTCTTGTGCACTGCTCTCGGGACTGTAAATTGGTGCAGCCACTATGGAAACAGAATGGGGAATTCTCAAAAATTAAGAAAAGAACTACAATATGATCCAGCAATTCCATTTATATCTGGGTATATATCCGAAGGAAATGAAATCACTGTCGTAAAGAGGTATCACTGCAGCATTATTTAAAATAGCCAAGTCATGGAAACAACCTAATAACTAAACTTTTTTTGGGTTAATCATTTGCTACACATACATGTATCAAATCACTATGTTTTTCATCTTAAGCTAATACAATATTATATGTCAATTATATCGAAATAAAACTGGACAAAGAAGAAAAGATAACCCAAAAAGAAGATTTCATTTGTACCTTATCAGTTTGAGATTCATTGAGACATTAACATAACATCCATCAGGAATTCTAAAATATAAACCTCAATTTCTGAAAAGATATTGTTAATAATGCATATAGTTAACATGATTATATTTCCTTTGGAAGTGCTGAGTGTTTTAGAAACAGGTTCAGTTTCAAAAACAAAAAAGATGGTTGAATTAATACAGGGTTAATAAAAGATGGATACTTTTTAAAAAAGTAAATCTAAAGTAAGAACAGTTAAAATCTTTGGTTATGGAGTCTGACTATGGAGTCTACATGGTCAGGTGTTCAGAGAGAGGACAACAAGGAAGGATTAATGTTACTGATTAGGATTAAGAGACTTCATTCCAGAAGATATAGAATAGCATTTATTGAGTGCTGTTTTTTTGAAGCACAATTTACTGTGTGGTTTTCTTCTAATTTTTACAAAAATGTCAGAATAAATTGTTCATTTATATAGATTCTCAGTAAAATTCAATAATTTATCCAACATGATGATTTGTTATGAGAAAGAGAGGGTTTTAGCCCCCATTTGTCTGTCTACAAAGCCCACAAGAATAACAAATTGGGGTCAGAAACAGAAATTCCTTAATATGGGTCCAGGAAATGGTGCATCTCTTAGTGGTGCTGAGAGTTCAGTTGTGGCAACATTATCAAGTGTTGACATGTAACCAGGGATGAAATGTACTGAAGTTCTATGAAGGAAACCTAATTCAGTATAAAGAACATAAAATTAGTCATTTTTATAACTTAAAACATAGATTTCACATATATACCCAAACAATGAACTAGAAAAAATAGCTTATGATACATGATAGGTGCTTTTGTTTTTTTTTCCTGTTGGTTGCCTGTATGCTTTTTGCCCAAGGTACGAGACGTTCTCTTTCCATTCATTTTCTGAGTATATTCTAGTGTTTTTCAAACTTCCTTGAACATTAGAGCCAACTGGGGAGTTAAAAAAGTTCTAATGTCTTAGGTGCAGCTGATGCTAATTAAATCAGAAGCTCTGGAAGTCAGGGAGAAGGTAGGAACTAGGCATCAGCATTTTGTTTTTTAAAGTTTCCTGGAAGATGCCAATGCACAACTATGTTTGAGATCCACTGTTAAAGACCCTCGGTTCTCAAACTTGAGCTAGTTATCACCACCACCTGGTGCGTTTGCTTTTTTTTTTTTTAAGTTTCTTTATCTTTAATGTTGAAAATATTACAGATGTCCCTTTTTTTAACCCCATTGACCCCCTCCACCCCACATCCACCCTACCCCCAGGCCTTCCCCAGACCAGTGTCTGTGTCCGTGGCTAATGTTTACAAACATATAAGTTCTTGGATTAATCTCTCCCCACTCACTCACCCCACTCCACCTTCCCTCAGAGATCCCTCAATTTGTTCCATTCTTCTGTGCCTTTGGATCTATTTTGTTTATCAATTTATTTTATTTCACATATAAGTGAGATCATGTGGTACTTGTCTTTCTCTGACTGGCTTATTTCACTTAGCATAATATTTTATAGTTCCCACTATGCTGTCCCAAAGGATAAAAGATCCTTCTTTTTTAAAAAAATATATCTTTATTGATTTCAGAGAGAGGACAGGAGAGGGAGAGAGAGAGATAGAAACATCAATGATGAGAGAGTCATTGCTTGAGCCTGAAACCTGGGCATGTGCCCTGACCAGGAATCGAACCCTGATTGCCTGGATCCTAGGTCCACACTCAACCGCTGAGCAACGCCCAGCCGGGCAAAAGATCCTTCTTTTTTACAGCTGCATAGTTTTTCGAGGTACAATTATGCCACAGCTTTTTTATCCACTCATGTATTGATAGGCACTTGGGTTGTTTCCAGATCTTAGATATTGTAAATTGCACTGCTATGAACATAGGGGTGCACAAGTTCATTGTGATTGGTGTTTCAGTTTTCTTAGGATATATTCCTAGAAGAGGGATCATATGGTAAAATGGCAGGTCACTTTTTAATCTTTTGAGGAAACTATAAACTGCTTTTTATAGTGGCTGCACCAGTCTGTATTCCCACCAGCAATGTACTTGGGTGCCCTTTTCTCCAAACCCTCGGCAGTACCTGTAGTTAGTTGATTTGTTGATGGTAGCCATTCTGACAGGTGTGAAGTGATAGATCATTGTGGTTTTAATTTGCATCTCTTTGATGATTAGCAACTTTGAGCATTTTTTCATACGTCTCTTAGACATTTGTATGTCCTCTTTGGAGAACTGTCTATTTAGGTCCTTTTCCCATTTTTTAATTGGGTTGTTTGTCTTTCTTTTGTTAAGTTGTATGAGTTCCTTATATATTTTGGATATTAACCCTTTATCGATGTGTCTTTGGCAAATATGTTCTCCCATACAGTGGGCTCCCTTTTTGTTTTGTTGATGTTTTTTTTTTGTTTGCTTGTTTTTGCTGTGCAGAAGCTTTTTATTTTGATGCAGTGCTATTTGTTTATTTTCTCCTTAGTTTCTCTTGCCCTAGGAGATGTATCAGCAAACACTGCTATGAGAGATGTTTGAGATTTTGCTGCCTATGTTTTCCTCTAGGATTTTTATGGTTTCATGTCTTACATTTAAGTCTTTTATCCATTTCAAATTTACTTTTGTGTATGTTTTAAGTTGGTGGTCTAGTTTTATTTTTTTGCATGTAGCTGTCCAATTTTCCCAGCACTATTTATTGAAGAGACTTTTACTCCATTGTATGTTCTTGCCTCCTTTGTCAAATATTAATTGACCATAATGGCATGGATTGATTTCTGGGGTCTCTGTTCTTTTTTTTTTTTTTAAATATATCTTTATTGATTTCAGAGAGAGGAAGGGAGAGGGAGAGAGATAGAAACATCAATGATGAGAGAGTCATTGATCGGCTGTAGCCCGCAACCCTGGCATGTGCCCTGACTGGGAATCAAACCCCGATCGCCTGGATCCTAGGTCGACCTCAACCACTGAGCCACGCTGGGGTCTCTGTTCTGTTCCACTGATCTATATATCTGTTCTTGTGCCAGTACCAGGATGTTTTGATAACTGGCTTTGTAGTCTAACTTGATATCTCATATTGTGATCCCTCCAATTTTGTTCTTCTTTCTCAAGATTGCCGTGGCTATGTGGGGTCTTTTTGGTTCCATATAAATTTTTGGAGAGTTTGTTCTAGATATGTGAAATATGCTGTTGGCATTTTAATAGGGATTGCATTGAATTTATAGATTGCTTTGGGTAGTATGAAATTTTAATGATGTTAATTCTTCTAATCCATGAACATGGTATATTTTTCCATTTGTTTACACCTTCCTGTATTTCTTTTTTTAGTGTCCTGTAGTTTTCCAAGTACAGGTATTTTACATCTTTGGTTAAGTTTATTCCTAGGTGTCTTATTTTTAAGTTGCAACGGTAAATGGGATTTTTTTTAGTTTCTCTTTCTGAGAGTTCATTATTGTTGTATAAAAATGTCATTGATTTCTGGGTGTTAATTTTGTATTCTGCTACCTTGATGAATTTATTTATTAAATCCAGTAGTTTTTTGGTGGAGTCTTTAGGATTTTCTATGTGCAATATCATGTCATCTGCAAATAATGACAGTTGTGCTTCCTCCTTTCCAATGTGGATACCTTTTATGTTTTCTTCCTGTCTGATGGCTGTGGCTAGGACTTCCAGTCTATGTTGAACAAGAGTGCTGAGAGTAGACATGTCTGTCTTGTTCCTGTTCTTAGGAGAAATGGTTTTAGTTTTTGCCCATTGCGTATGATGTTGGCTTTAGGTTTGTCATATATGGCCTTTACTATGTTGAGGTACGATTTCTCTAGTCCCACTTTGCTGAGAGTTTTTAACATAAATGGGTGTTGGATTTTATGGGTTGCTTTTTCTGCATCTATTGATATGATCATGTGATTATTGTCTTTCAATTTGTTTATGTGATGTATTGTGTTTATTGATTTACTAGTATTGTATCAGGCTTGCATCCCTGGAATAAATTTCACTTGGTCATGGTGTATGATCTTTTTAATATATTGCTGGTTTGATTTGCTAATATTTTGTTGAGGATTTTAGCATGTATGTTTATCAGGGATATTGGCCTGTAATTCTCTTTCTTTGTAGTGTCTTTATCTGGTCTTGGAATTAGGCCAATGCTGGCCTCTTAAAAAGAGTTTGGGAGTGTTCTTTCCTCTTGAATTTTATGAAATAGTTTGAGGGGGGTATGTGTCAATTCTTCTTTGAATGTTTGGTGAAATTCCCTTGTGAAGCCATCTGGGCCAGGGTTTTTGTGTGCTGGGAACCCTTTGATTACTGCTTCAACTTCATCAGCAGTTACTGACCTATTCAGGCTTTCTGACTCTTCTTGATTGAGTTTTGGAAGGTTGTATTTTTCTAGGAATTTACCCATTTCATATGGGTTGTCGAGCTTGTTGGCATAAAGTTGTTCATAGTTACAATCCATTCTATTTCTGTTGTGTCAGTTGTTACATCACCTCTTTCATCTCTGATTTTGTTTATTTGGGTCCTCTGTTTGTTTCTTGGTGAGTCTGGCTAAAGGTTCATCAATCTTGTTCATCTTTTCAAAGAACCTTTTCATAGTTTCATTGATCTTTTGTATTTTTTTTAGTCTCTAGGTGATTTATTTCTGCTCTGATCTTTATTATTTCCTTCCTTCTACTTAATCTGAGCTTTTCTTGTTGTTCTCTTTCTAAGTTTTTAAGTTGTAGGATTAGAGAGTCTATGGGAAGTTTTTCTTGTTTTTTGAGGAAGGCTTGTAGTGTTATGAACTTCTCTCTCAGGACTGTTTTTATTGTGTCTCATAGATTTGGAGTTGTGTGTTCATTTTCATTTGTTTCCAGGAAGATTTTGATTTCTTTCTTGATCTCTTTGGTAACCCATTCATTTTATAAAAACATGCTTTTTAGCTTCCATGTGTTTGAATGTTTTGTAGTGTTTTTATTGTGGCTGATTTCTAATTTCATGACATTGTGGTCCGAGAAGATACTTGATGTGTTTTCAGTCTTATTGAACTTGTAGAGACTTGTTTTGTGTTTAAATTTGGTTTATCTTTGAGAATGCCATGTGTGCACTTGAGAAGAATGTATATTCTGTAGCTTTGGGGTAGAATGTTCTGTAAATGTCAGATCTATCTGATCTATTGTGCCATTAGGTTCTTTGTTTTCTTGTTGATTTTTTGTCTGGAAGACCTATCCAGTGAAGTCAGTGGGGAGTTAAAGTCCCCTAGTATGACTGTATTGCTGTCAATCTCTCCCTTAAAGTCCTCTAGAAGTTATTTTATAAATTTTGGTGCTCCTACATTGGGTGCATATATGTTGATCAAGTTATATCCTCTTGGATTGTTCCCTTTAGCATTATGTAGTGACCTTTCTTGTCTCTCATTATGGTCTTCATTTTGAAGTCATTTTTGTCTGATATGACTATTGCTACCCCAGCTTCTTTTTCATTTCCATTTGCATGGAAAATTTTTTTTCAATCCCTTCATTCTCATCCTATGTGAGTCTTTATTTCTGAGGTGAGTTTTTTTGTATACAGCAGGTATTTGGGTCATGTTTTCTTATTCATTCAGCCACCCTATATCTTTTTATTGGGACATTTAAACCATTGATGTTTAAGGTTATTATTGAAAGATACTTATTTACTGCCATTTTAATTCTTTATGCCTATTTCTCTCCATTTTTACTTCTAATTATAGAGTCCTTTTAACATTTCATGTAATACTGGTTTTGTAGTGATAAACTCCTTTAGCTTTTTTTTTTTTTTTTGTCTCTTTTTTTGTCTGGGAAACTCCCCCCCCCCCCCCCCATCTATACTCAATGATAATCTTGCTGGATAGTGTAGTCTTTGTTTCACATCCTTGTTTTGCATTACCTTAAATACTTCATTCCATTCCCTTTTGGCCTGTAGAGTTTCTGATGAGAAGTCAGCTGACAGCCTTATGGGGGCTCCTTTGTAGATAACAAATTGCTTTTTTCTGACTGCCTCTAAGATTCTCTCTTTGTCTTGAATTATTGGCATTTTAATTATGATGTGTCTGGAAATGGGCATTTTGGATTTTCTTGCTTGGTACTCTCTGTGCCTCCTAAACTTGTGTGACTTTTTCCTTGACCAGGTTACTGAAGTTTTCTGCAATTATTTCATGAAACAAGTTCTGTAACCCTGGTTTACTTTCAACCTCCTCTGGCACTTCTATAATGCAAATATTGTTACATTTCATGTCCCACAGCTTCCTTAGACTGTCCTCCTGTTTTTTAATTGTTTTTTTCTTTTTGGATCTCTGATTGAGTAATTTTTTTCTACCCTGTCTTCTAATTCACTGATCTGATCCTGAGCTTCCTCTAATCTACTGTTTATTCCTTTCAATATGTTCTTTATTTCTGCTATGTCATTTTTCATTTCCTTCATAGTTTCCATATCTTTTTTTCATGCTGTTGCGCATCCTTCCAATCAGTACTCTCAACTCTACATCTGAAAGATTGCTTATCTCTATTTCATTCAGCTTTTTTTCTAGAATCTTCTCTTGTTCTTTCATTTGGGGCTCATTTTTTGGTTTCCTCATTTTGGCTCCCTTTCTAGGTTTGTTTCTAAGTATTAGGTAGACCTGCTAGGACTCTCAGTCATTTTGGAGGGTATCTGGTACAGGCTAATGTCAGAAGCAGTTTTTGACTGGCCTTGAGTACAGCGTTTGGAGCTATCAACAACCCCAGGCTCTAGGTCTCCTTTGCTGGGGCTGGGAGTTGTTAGACAGGACCAAGATGCACACCAAAATCTACTTTTCCAAGGCCTGGTTCCAGAAACAGATCAGGTAAGCACTCAAAGCAGTCTGAGCTTTGCCTCTTCCTGCAGGCTGATTAATCTGATTCTCTTAATGAGCCTAAGGCTGTAGAAACTCCACAGGGTGGGGCAGCTGGTTGTTACCAGTCTCTTAACAAGGAAGAAACTCCTTGGGCATGGCTAGAGGCTTTCCAGCAGGAATGGGGAATTCCTTGCCCTCTCATACAAAAGTCAAAAATTTTCTGCCAGAGAAAGATGGCTTCCACAGTCTAGGGGAATGACTCAGTGCAGGAATCCAGATGGGCATCCCCTGATCTCACTCTCCAGAGCCAATAACCCCAGACTCTCCCCACACAGCTCCAGTCCACTCCATTCCCCCTTCAACAGGGCCCCAGGTGTGTGGCTACAAATGAAATTTTGCGTGTTGGCTCTTTAAGAGGGTGCCTGCAGTTCCAGCCCACTCTCCCCGGCTGACAGAAACCCTATTTCTTTTCACAGTCAGATGATATGTGAGCACCTTTCTCAGTTCTGGTGCTCTGGGCTGGGAAGCCCAGCCTGGGGTTTAGGCCCCAGAGTCCTCAGTGGAAGCCCCCTACAGCTGAGCTATTCTTCTGGGCCTTCAGCTGCTCCCTGTGGGAGCTCAACCAGCCCCCTCGTGCCTCCACACTTCCTACAAGTCTCTATGGGGTCTCCACTTTTCACCCTTGGTATGAGGGTGCTCTCCAACTAGTCTTCAGTTGGTTTTCTGGATGGTTTTTCTGTTTTAGTTGTAAATCCAGATTGATCCTGGGAGAGTGTCAGTGTAGCTTCCACCCAGTCTGCCACTATCTTGAATCTCCACATGATAGGTATTTTTATTAAAATAATTTCACATGTATTTTATATGATAATGATTTAATGGGTAGAAGCTAATATCTAAAATAATACTCAAAGACAACTCTTGAAAAATCTGTGGATGCTATAAGGGAAGCTTTTATTATGGAAAATTTATTTGGGAGTCATTCTTTTTTTTTATCCTCACCTGAGGATCTTGGGTCTTTTTTCTTTTGGTTTTTAGAGAGAGTGGAAAGGACAGAGATGGAGGGAGATCAATCTTGCTGTAGCTTTGGTTTCCTTAATAGTACTTCTCAAATATTTTATAAAGTAACTCTATAGCTGGAGGTTAAGAACCTGTATTGATAGGACATGGGGGAAGGCATATGTTCAACCAGTCCATTGTAAGAGAGAATTTCTTTTGGTATTTCCTGTTTAAATACAAAAGTAAGGTATCTTATATTCTAGTTTATACCTAGATTCTTCTGGCAAGTTTCCAGTTATACTAGTTTGATAAAGCCCCAGTATCAAAATCTTTATAAGTACTTGTTTATCAAAGACACCTTAAAAGTAATGCTTAGCACAATGTCTGGAATATAATAAATTCTTATTGGTGGATAACATTGTATTATAGTTATGGCTGTGTTGGTAGATATTGTTAGTAAAATTATAATCAGTTAATTTAAAGAAAACTAAAATTAAAAATAAAAAACACAGTGAAAATATATGGGAAAAATAATATATAAATTGTTGGCCTTTCCTCTGATTTTAGAATGACTCAGCTTTCTCCAGAATCTCCTCATTTTAAACTCTGCCTTTCCAGCTTCTGCCCATTTCCACACCTGCTCCATGGCCCAGAGATCATAAAGTGGCAGTCACTTTCAGGAATTGCCAAGGGTTGTTTTCAAGATTTACGTCCATGACATTATTCACTGACCTATTAGAATTTTAATAGTGAGCATTTTGTGCTATGGAGCAAGAGGTATCTTGGGTTATATAGGTCTAGTTTTTCAATATCATTTATTGAATAGATTGTCTTTACCCTATTGTATGTCCTCTCCTTTTTTGTTAAATAGTAATTGACCACATAGGTGTAAGCTTATTTCTGGGCACTCTATTCTGTTCCATTGATCTATATGTCTGTTTTTATGCCAGTACCATGCTGTTTTGATTACTATGCCCTTGTAGTATAGTTTATCAGGTAGAATGATTCATCCAACTTCGTTCTTCTTTCTTGAGATTGTTGTGGCTATTTGGGGTCTTTGGTGGTTTCATATAATTTTTTTTGATTATTTTTTTCTAGTTTTGTGAAATACTCCATTGGTATTTTGATAGGAATTGTATTGAATCCATAGATTGCTTTGAGTAGTGTAGGCATTTTAATTAACAATGTTAATTCTTCCTATCCATAAGCATGGTATATGCTTTTATTCATTTGTATCTGGATCATGCAGTATTGGAAATGGTAGTGTAACTACATCCTAACAAATGATTAATTTGTTCTTTGACCAATGACCGAATATCAATTGCTTTTCACATTGCATCTTTATTAGGCTAAGTTTCTAAGAGGCTAATATAGATGTAATGCATAAAAAGATTTCCTTAGACATGTTGATGCTCAGAACACTTACATTTTTTTCATTCTATAATTCTGATGTCTTTGGAGAAATTTTCTTCCTAGCTCATTTTTTATTCATTTTATGCTTTTATATAGAGTAATAATATTTATTAGCCACTATAGGTAATACAGATATTCACTTAAATAGAAAATACATGACTTTCCAAATTTTAAGGTAATGTCCAAATCAGACTTTCAAATGATATAAAGTTATCACTCTAAAAATATAAAATAATTAGATTCTGATTAACTCTTTAGACAATTAAAGAGTGAGCTCCTGGAGAGTTAATATGTTTGTATTATCTTTTTTAATAACTTAGAACCTAAGAAGAAATTAGACCACAGTTTCTGTTGTCATTATGCTTTTTATTTTATTTTAAACAATCAATTCCCTTAAGATATTTCATCATCTGTGAAAGTCATAAAGTCTGAAGGTGATTCCTACTTCTTTGTATTATAAAAGGAATTTAACATAACATTTATCTGAACTCATAGTAATCCTCTAGAATTATTGTTCCTTTTAGAATAATTTAACTTAGTGACTGGAAGATATTTAATTTGTGTTAGAAAGCATAAGATTTCTTGTTGACTTTAGAGATGTATTTAATAATAAGATTAAATTATGTATTTCCTCAATCTCAGGGGACTTTATGAGTGTAAAATAAGTAAAAACTCATGGCTCATGAGTTTATCATGACCCAGATGATACGGTTCCTGCACTGTACAGCATCATTTTGCAATTGTTCTAAAGTGCCTGGTGCCTATGGTAGTAAATGTATTAAGCCATCATCTGGTAAATGACTTTGGAAATTAGTTGGAGGTTAATTCTCTGCCTCATTGACCTCACAAAGTGGACAAACTCTAATTGATTTTGATAGCTATCAGGAAGTACTTTTTTTCCAGTAAATAATGGAGGAGTACTCATAGAGACATCTTCTGGAGATAGGAACCATTAAATGGGTATAAATGAGATGTCATTAAGAGTTTATGTTTCTGTGCTTAACAAACTCTCCCTATCTTAAACAGTTTTATTGCTTTAAAAACAGCTACAAATTCTAAACTGTCAAAATGTTTTGGTTTTATTCTGCCAAGTACTCTTTATTTAACTCAAATATTTTAAACTGCAGTAATATTTTATTTCAGTACATATTGTTGTAGGAAAAAGTCAGCTATAGCTACACACATTGACCTGTATCCATAAGTTCCAGAAGGAGAGAATGCAATGTGGTTCTCTCAGAGAGTGACATCCTCAAATGCATCTTGAGAAAAAGGGGTAAAACATGCTCCGTATATATTCATGGTCATGACTCTTGCTCAGTAGTGCATGGAAAATCTAAATCCATATTTTTCCATTTAAATGAATTTCTCTAATCTCTAACAAATAATTGTCTGTATCTCTTATCCTTTTATTTTGCTTAATCTAGACCTTGTAAAATCTAAGCTGGAATCTTAGGATAAATAGTTCTGTTCTGTTTTTAACTATACCAAAATAGATGTCCTGATTAGTTTGATGAGATGGTGAAAGTAAAATAACTAATTGCATCTAATGTAGGTTTACTATGCTGCATGTATTGAAAGAACTAAACCCAACATATTTGTCAAACCCACTGTGGGCACTTTGGTTTGAGAGATTCTAGGATATAACCACAAAGACACAGCAAAACAAGCATTTTTGAGTGATAAATATTTACTAAACACTGTGCTAAGCCATTATTATGCATTATTTAAAAATTTGGTCACAAGTAAATTCAGTTACTTTTTTCTCACTTTACAGATGGAAAAAACAGAGGCTGAGAGAGTCTAAGTAACTTGCCCAGCACTATACAGTAAGAGCTGGAGCTAGAATTCTAACACACTATGTCAAACTTGAGATAATGCGTATGTCAATAAAAGATTTGTAAAGGCAGATAGGACATTCTTCAAATAGTACACCATGCTATCATGGGAATTATCCTATCTGATGTATTCCAGAGTCACTCAGTAAAAATAAACCCAATTCCTAATATAGCTATGCTATAAATACACACACACAAACAAAAGATTTGCTAATTACTAAGCCTTCTATATTCATGATATTAGGACACGGATTATGAATGCTAAATGAAAATGAAATGCTACCTTTGTTTACAGTCTATCTAAAAATAGCACAATCTGGAGTATTCATAAACTTTTCTACTTTAATGATTAAAATGTTATACATAGATATAATGTTATACATATCGTTTACATTACAATTTGGGGAGGATGGAAGAAATAATATCATGCAAAGCATCTAAATAATGAGGAGAAATATTTAAATAAATTCAGGGCCCACTCTAAGCCTGTAAGCCTCCTCTGCCCAGGACTTTTTTAGTGCAATGTGTCCTTGTTTCTTATCAATGCCTTTTATTTTCAGCCTGAATCTTTCATTTGATGAGGGATATTTATGTGATATGCAAAGATCATTGGATCCAAAAAAAATCTGTGAGTAATTCAAGACATTATTTCTCAGACAACTTCCTTATTGTTAAAAATGGAGGGAAAATATATCATTAGCATGAGGTTAAGTGAGGTAATGGCCATAACACACCTAGGACAGTGCCAGAAACTCAATAGAGCATGTATGATTCAGCTCAGGCTGCCATAACAAAATGCCATAGACTCGATAAAACAACAGAAATTAATTTTCTCACAGTTCTGGAGTCTTAAGTTCCAAGATCCCAGTGCTGGCTGCAATGGTTCCTGTTAAAGACTTTTTTCCTGGCCTGTAGATGACTGCATTCTCATTGTATCCTCACATGGTTGACCTCTCTCTCCCCACCTTTTCTTTTTAAATATATCTTTATTGATTTCAGAGAGAGGAAGAGAGAAGGAGAGAGAGAGATAGAAACATCAATGATGAGAGAATTGTCATTGATCAGCTGCCTCCTGCACGCCCCTGACTGGGGATCAAGCCTGCAACCCAGGCATGTGCCCTGACCCGGAATCGAACAACGATCTCCTGGGTCCTAGGTCGATGCTAAACCACTGAGCCATGCTGGTGGTACTCTCTCTCTTTTTTTATAGTGCCATCAACCTATTAATGCCATTACCCATGTGACCTCATTTACCTCTAAAAAGCCCCATCACCAAATGCAATTACATTGAGAATTAGAGCTTGAACATATGAATTTGGGAGGAGGAAGGGGGTATAATTCACCCCCCCCAATGATATATTTCTAGTATTTTAAAATAATTTTTAAAGTATTCATTATTATAAGATCTAGTTTCATTTCAGTTAATGGAGATTTTGTGATATATTTTAGATTATCTATCTGAAAGTCTCACCAGTTAAGTTGTTCAGATTAAATTCTTTGTCATCTATAAGTTTATTTGTAAAGGAGCAGAGAGGGCTTTTTCTTCCTTTTTTTCTCTCAGCTCTTTGAACTGTGTTTGACATGGTTGAACATGGGTCCTTAAAAGCTAGATAGAGTCTCTAAAGACTATTTGGCACAATGTCTGGGGTGTAATTGCTCCTCAGGTTTATGGAGTTACTAGGAGACTTACTGTTCTATTAAAGCTATATTAGAACTCTCTGTTTAAATGATAAAATTTTCTCAAAATAGGTCTTTATTGACAATTTTCTTTTTTATAATTAGTGCTGATGTCTCCATGAACTGTTTTCTTTTATCTTATTAGGTGGCTGATGACTACCAGGGTTTTTTTCAAAGATGCCACAAAGGGATTAGTATAATTTTTTCCTTCCTTGATTAATTCAAAATAACTCATAATATGAGGAAGGAGTTTTCACCAGTGAAATATGCATAAATATTTAAAACAGTAAACCAAAAAAATTGTACATAAATACTAATAGAACAAACAATCCAATTAAAAAATGTGAAAAGGGTTTGGATAGACTCTTCTCTAAAGAGAATATACAGATGGCCAATAGATATGAAAAGATGCTCAGTTACTAATTGTGAGAAAAATGCAACTTAAAACCACAATGAGATATCACCTCACACATGTCAAAGTGTCTATCAATAAATCAACAAACAACAAGTGTTGTTGAGGATGTGGAGAAAAGGCACCCTTCTGCACTTTTGGTAGGAATGCAGATTGGTGCAGTCACTGTGGAAAGCAGTATGAAGTTACCTAAAAAAAAGTAAAAATGGAACTGTCTTATGACCCAGAAATTCCACTTCTGGGAACTTATCTGAAGAAACCCAAAACACTAATTTTGAAAGAATATAATCACCCTTATGTCCATTGCAGCATTATTTACAATTACCAAGATTTGGAAGCAGCTCAAGAGTCCATTAGTAGATGAGTATATAAGAAAGCTGTGCTGCATTTACACAGTTTTACTACTCAGCAGTAAATAAGAAGGAAATTTTACCATTTACAACAGCATGGATGGACCTGGAGAACATTATGCTAAGTGAAATAATCCAGTCAGAGAAAAACAAGTACCATATGATTTCACTTATATGTGGAATCTAATGAACAAAATGAACTAACAAAAAAATAGAGACACTCATAGATAGGGAACAGACTCATAGATAGAGAACAGGTTAACAGGTGTCTGGGTGGGTTCTGGGGTAGTGGAGGAATTGCCCAAAAAAGAAAAAACACACACAAAATGATCTCAGGGACACGGAAAACAGTTCGGTAATTGCCAGGGGTAGGTGGATAGAGAAGGGTATAGGGGGTCAAATGGTGATGGATAGAGACTTGATTTGAGGTTTTGAATACACAATATAGTGTACCAATGATGTACTGTAAAATTGTGCCCTTGAAACGTGTATAATTTTGTTAACCAGTGTCACACAAAGAAAAATGGAAAATTGGTACTGATTGTGGAGTCCAGCCTAAGAAACATACATACTGTTACATGTTGTAAAAAAGGTGACCATGCACCACAGTAAGGAAATAATGGTCTTTTCAGCAAATTTGATACAAAGTACAAGGCATTGGATATCTACATGAAGTTTTAAAAAAATCAGTATTGACTCATACCCCATTTCACACAAAATAGTAAATTTAAGATGGATTGTAGATTTAAATTCGAAAGTCGAAACAATAAAGCTATTAGAAGTAAACAATATTTTTGTAACATTGAAGTGGACAAAGATTTCTTAAACCCAACACAGAAATAGCTCACCCATAGAGATTTTTAAAAAAATTATCTTTATTGTTGAAAGTATTACAGATACCCCCTATTTCCCCCACAGATCCCCTCCACCTCGCATCCACCCCATGCCAAGGCCTTCCCCATACCAATGTCTGTGTCCATAAGTTATGCGTATAAATTCTTTGATTAATCACTTTCTACCTAATCACCCACCCCTGCATTCCTTCTGAGATCCCACAGTCTGTTCCATGCTTCTATGTCTCTGGATCTATTTTGTTCATCAGTTTATTTTGTTCATTATATTCCACATATGAGTGAGATAAGGTGGTACTTGTCTTTCTCTGACAGGCTTATTTCACTTAGCACAATACTCTGCAGTTCCATCCATGCTGTCCCAAAGGGTAAGAGATGCTCCTTTTTACAGCTACATAGTATTCCATGGTGTAAATATTCCACAGCTTTTTTATCTACTCACCTATTGATGGGCACTTGGGCTGTTTCCAGATCTTAGCTATTGTGAATTGTGCTGCTATGAACATAAGGGTGCACATATTCTTTCTGATTGGTGTTCCAGGTTTCTTAGTATATATTCCTAGAAATGGGATCACTGGGTCAAATGGCAGTTCAATTTTTACTTTTGAGGGAACTCCATAATGCTTTCCATAGTGGTTCCACCAGTCTACATTTCAAACAGCAGTGTACTAGGGTTCCCCTTTCTCCACATCCTCTCCAGCGCTTGTTTATTGATTTGTTGATGGTAGCCATTCTGACAGGTGTGAAGTGATACCTCATTGTGGTTTTAATTCGCATCTCTGATGATTAGTGACTTTGAGCATTTTTTTATGTCTTTTGGATATCTGTATGCCCTCTTTGGAGGTGTCTATTCAGGTTCTTAGTCTAGTTTTAATTGGATTGTTTGTCTTCCTTTTGTTAAGTTGAATGAGTTTCTTATATATTTTGGATATTAACCCTTTATCATATGTGTCATTAGCAAATATGCTCTCCTACACAGTGGGCTTCCTTTTTGTTTTGTTGATGGTTTCTTTTGCTGTGCAGAAGCTTTTTATTTTGATGCAGTCCCATTTGTTTATTTTCTCCTTAGTTTCTCTTGCCCTAGGAGATGTATCTGCAAACATATTGCTATGAGAGATGTCTGAGATTGTGATGCCTGCTTTCTTCTAGGATTTTTATGGTTTCATGTTTTACATTTAAGTCTTTTATCCATTTTGAGTTTATTTTTGTGTATGGGGTAAGTTGGTGGTCTAATTTCATTGTTTCCCAGCACCATTTATTGTAGAGCCTGTCTTTACTCCATTATATGTTCTTGCTTCCTTTGTCAAATAGTAATTGAGTGTAATGGTTTGGGTCGATTTATGGGTTCTCTGTACTCTTCCACTCTCTGTTCTTGTGCCAGTACCAGGCTGTTTTGATTAAAGGAGCTTTAAAGTATAACTTGATATCTGGTTTGTGATCCTACCAACTTTGTTCTTCCTTCTCAAGACTGCAGTGGCTCTTCAGGATCATTTTTGGTTTCATATAAATTTTTGAAGTGTTTGTTCTAGATCTGTGAAATATGCTGTTGGCATTTTAATAGGGATTGCATTGAATTTATAGATTGCCTTGGGTAGTATGAGCATTTTAATGATGTTGTTTCATCCAATCCTTGAAAATGATATATTCTTACACTTCTTTATATCTTTCTCTGTATCTTTTTGCAATGTCCTGTGGTTATCAGAGTACAGGTATTTTACCTTCTGGGTTAAGTTTATTTTTAAGTATCTTATTTTTTTTATTGCAATGGTAAATGGGAGTTTTTTTAGATTTTCTTTATGAGAGCACATAATTGGTGTATAAAAATGCCATGAATTTCTGGGTGTTAATTTTGTCTGATTGCTGTGGCAAGGACTTCCAGTACTATGTTGCATAAGAGTGGTGAAAGTGGACATCCCTGTCTTATTCCTGTTCTTGGGGAAAAGTTTTAGCTTTTGTCCATTGACTATGATGTTGGCTATAGGTTTGCCATATATGGCCTTTATTATGTTGAAGTATGACCCCTCTTTTCTCACTTTGCTGAGGGTTTTAATAAAAAATAGGTGTTGAATTTTGTTGGATGCTTTTTTTACATCTGTTGACTTGATCAAAAGATTTTTGTCTTTCAATTTGTTTACATGATGCATCACCTTTATTGATTTTCAAAGACTGTATCAGCCTTGCATCTCTGGAATAAATCCCACTTGATCATGGTGTATGATCTTTTTAATATATTGCTGATCCAATTTTATAATATTTTATGGAGGATTTTAACATCTATGTTCATCAGGGATGTTGGTCTGTAATTATCTTTCTTTGTAGTGTCTTTGTCTGGTTTTGGAATTAGGCTAATGCTGGCCTTATAAAAGGAGCTTGGAAGTGTTCCTTACTCTTGGATTTTTTGGAATAGTTTGAGGAAGATAGGTGTTAGTTCTTCTTTAATGTTTGGTAAAACTCCCCTGTGAAGTTGTGTGGACCAGCACTTTTGTGTGCTGGGAGCCCTTTGATTACTGCTTCAACTTCATTAGCAGTTACTGGCCCATTCAGGTTTCCAGACTCTTTCTTATTGAGTTTTGGCAGGTGTATTTTTCTAGGAATTTGTCCATTTCATCCAGGTTGTCCAGCTTAGTGGTATATAGTTGTTCATAGCATTTTCTTACAATCCATTGTATTTCTGTTTGGTCAGTTGTTATTTCACCTCTTTTGTTTTTGATTTTATTTATTTGAGTCCTCTCTCTTTGTTTCTTGATGAGTTTTGCTAAAGGTTCATCAATCCTGTTTATCTTTTCAAAAATCCAGTTCTTAATTTCATTGATCTTTTGTATTATTATTATTTTTTAGTCTCTCTATGTCATTTATTTCTGCTCTGATCTTTATTATTTCCTTCCTTTTACTTACTCTGGGCTTTATTGTTGTTCTCAATCGGTCTTTAAATTGTAGGTTTAGAGAGCTTATAAGAAGTTTTTCTTGTTTTTTGAGGCAGGCTTGTAGTGCTATGAGCTTCAATTTCAGGACTTTCATTGTGTCCCATAGATTTGAGGTTGCTGTCAGTTCATGTTTGTTTATTTCCAGGAAATTTTTGATTTCTTTCTTGATCTCTTTGGTACCCCATTCATTGTTTAATAACATGCTATTTAGCCTCCTTGTGTTTGAATGTTTTGTAGTGTTTTTATTGTAGTTGATTTCTAATTTTATGCCATTGTAGTCCGAGAAGGTGCTTGATATAATTTCAATCTTCTTGAACTTGTAGAGACTTGTTTTGTGTCCTAAATGTGGTCTATCTTTGAGAATGTCCCATGTGCACTTGATAAAAATGTATATTCTGCAGCTTTGGGTGGAATGTTCTGTAAATGTCAGATTCATCTGATCTAGTGTGTCACTTAGGGTCACTTTTTCCTTGTTGATTTTTGTCTGGAAGACCTATCCAGTGAAGTCAGTAGGGAGTTAAACTCCCCTAGTATGACTATATTGCTGTTGATCTCTCCCTTTAAGTCCTCCAGAGGTGTTTTTTTTTTTTATAAATTTAGGTGCTCCTATTTTGGGTGAATATATGTTGATCAGGGTTATATCTCTTGTTGGATCAATCCCTTTAGTATTATTTAGTGACTTTTCTTGTCTCTCATTATGGTCTTCATTTTGAAGTCAATTTTGTCTGATATGAGTATTGCTACCCCAGCTTTTTTTTCATTTCCATTTGCATGGAAAGGTTTTTTTCTATCCCTTCCCCCTCATCCTGTGCAAGTCTTTTGTTCTGAGGTGAGTCTTTTGTAAACAGTATTTATCTGGGTCATGTTTACTTATCCACTCAGCCACCCTCTGTATTTTTATTGAAGCATCTAATCCATTTACATTTAAGGTTATTATTGATAGGTACTTATCTACTGCCATTTTAATTCTTTTTGCTTGTTTCACTCTCTTAATTTCTACTTCTAATTACAGCAGTCCCTTTAACATTTCCTACAATAGTGATTTAGTGGTGATAAACTCCTTTAGCTTTTTTAAGTCTCGGAAGCTCTTTATTTCATAATCTGTTTGGAATGATAGTCTTGCTGGATAGAGTAGTCTTGGTTTGAGACCCTTGTTTTGCATTACCTTAAATACTTCATACCATTCTCTTCTGGTCTTTAGAGTTTCTGTTGCAAAGTCAGCAGACATCCTAATGGGAGCTCCTTTGTAGGTAACAGATTGCTTTTCTCTAGTTGCCTTTAAGATTCTCTCTTTGTTTTGAATCCTTGGCATTTTAATTATGTTGTTTTTGGCCATGGCCTCTTTGGATTCATCTTGCTTGGGACTTTCTGTGCCTCCTGAACTTGTGTGACTTTTTCCTTGACCAGGTTAGGGAAGTTTTCAGCCATTATTTCTTCAAACAGTTTCTCTAACCCTTGCTTACTTTCGACCTCCTCTGATACTCATATAATGCAAATATTGTTACATTTCATATTGTCCCAGAGCTCCCTTAGACTGTCCTCCTGTTGTTTTGTTGTTGTTCTTTTTAAATATATTTTTATTTATTTAAGGGAGAGGAAGGGAGGGAGAGAGATAGAAACATCAATGATGAGAAACTCATTGATTGGCTGCTTTCTGTACATCCCCCATTGGAGTTTGAGGCTGCAACCAGGGCATGTGCCCTTACAGGGAATCAAACTGTGATCTCCTGGACCATAGATAAATGGTCAACCACTGATCCAAGCCAGCTGACCTGTGTTCCTTTTTTTTTTAATTCTTTTTTCTTTTTAGATCTCTGATTGAGTGATTTTTTTCTACCTTGTGTTCTAATTCACTGATGCAATCCTAATTTTCCTCTAATCTGCTGTTTATTCCTTCCAATGTATTCTTTATTTCTGCTATGTCATTCTTCATTTCTAACTCATCATTTTTCATAGTTTCCAAATCTTTTTTCATGCTATTGAGCATCCTTACAATCAGTATTCTCAACTCTACATCTGAAAAATTGCTTATCTCCATTTCATTTAGCTCTTTTCTGGAGACTTCTCTTGTTCTTTCATTTGGGGCTTGTTTTTTGCTCTCCCCATTTGGGCTGCCTATTTGGGTTTGTTTTTAAGTGTTAGGTAGATCTTCTAGGACTCTCAGTCTTTTTGGATGGCCTCTGGTGCAGGTCAATGTCAGACGCAGTTTGTGACAGGCCATGAGTGCCCTTTTTGGAGCTACCAACAACCCTAAGCTTGAGGTCTCCTCTGCTGTGGCTAGGAGTGGTTGGACAGGACCAAGATGCACACCAAAGTCTGCTTTTCCAAGGCCTAGGTCCAGAAGCAAATCAGGCAAAGACTGAAAGCAGTCTGAGTTCTGCCTCTGCCTGCAGGCTTATTAATCTGATTCTCTTATTGTGCCTAAGGTTGTAGAAACTCCACAGGGTAGGATGGTTGATTGTATCAGGGTCTTAATGAGCTTCAGGCTGTAGAATTTCCAATTTCTAGCAGGGTGGTGAGATTGCTTCCTCCCCAGGCAAAAGCTGCTTAGAAGGTAAATATCTGCCTGAGAAGAATGTTCTCTGCTATGTGGGAATGATTTGTCATAGGAATCCAAATACCCATCTGTAGATACTCTCTGAGCTCTATCTCCAAAGTCTACAACTCTAGATTTTCCTTACACAGCTCCAGTCCACTCTGCCTTCTCTCTGCTGGAGCCCAAGGCAAGTGGCTGCACATGAAACTTTGTGCCTTGGCTCTTTAAAAGTGTGCCTGCATTTCAAACTATCTCTCCCTGGCAGACAGAAACCCTGTTGCTTTTCACAGCCACATGTTATGTGGGCACCTTTCTTAGTTCTGGTGCTCTTGGCTGGGAAGCTCAGAGCACCAGAGTCCTCAGTGAGAATGCCTCACAAACAAGCTATCCCTCTGGACCTTCAGCTGCTGCCTCTTGGAACCCAGCCAATCCTTTCTCACTTCTGCACTTTCTACCAGTCTGTATGTGGCCTCCACTTTTCCTCCTTGGTTATGCGTGTACTCTCCAGGTCATCTTGTTTCAGTTGTTTATTCAGGATGGTTTTTCTATATTTTAGTTGCAATTCCAGTTTGGTCCCTGGAGAGTGTCAGTGTAGCTTCCACTCAGCCTGCCACCATTTTAATCTCCCATAGAGTTTTTAATATTAAATTTTATTAAAAGGAGTATATTCTGTTTATCAAAGACACCATTAAAAGATGGAAATAAAAGCACAAAGCAATAAGAGAGAGCAACAGTGTGTATATTTGACAAAGTACACATAATGGGAATGTACAAAGAAAGTTTACAAATCAATAAGAACAGCTTGAAAACTTGGTATAAAAATAGACAGAATATTTGAATGGGCTTGACATTAAAATAATATATAAAAGACCAATAAATGAAGAAAAAGTTCCTCAAACTCACTAGTAATCAAGGACATGCAAATTAAGGCCATACAGTGTTCTTATTAAAAACCCCCAAAATGGATGAAATTTTAAAAAAGGAAAAATGTCAAAATAGCAATTTTGGATTGGTTTTAAGGAAATGTCAAGGTTGTTGAGTAAGTGGAATTCTCTTGCAGTACTTGGGGAAATGTATATGCTACAGGTTGTTTGGAAAAGTTCTAATATTTACTATGGTTGAACTGTATGCATCCCCTATGACCCATCAGTTTCCCTCTTCTGGATATATTCAGCAGAACTATGTACATTACTTAACCAAAAGATATGTATAAAAATATTCACAGCAAGGTCATTACATAGATTTTATAAATGAGAACAATCCAAATGTACATCAAGTGAAAATTGATAAATATGTTATAATGTGTGCATGCAGTGACATAATATACAATAATAAAAAAATAAATTGTCACTACACAGAACATTTTAGGCATAATGTTGAGCACAGGAAGCCAGATACAAATCAATTCATATTCTGTAATTCAATTTATATAAAGTTAAGAAATGGAGGTTATATCTGGATGATAATATGGTTAGAGACTGGGGAAGAAGATGGTGGAAACTACTTGAGTGCTGATAATATTCTGTTTTTTCGATTGGAGTCTGTTTACATGGGTGTGTAGACTTTGTGAATATTGATTGAGCTGTACATTTGTATAAAACTTTCTACAATCAACTGAAAAATATGTAAACTGTATGGATATTGAGTCAAAGAAAAGTATTATTTAATTTAAAAAAACCCACAATAACAGGGTATATAAAAGGTTGTTTATATCATTTAAACATGAACATCTCTGTAAATAAGTAGAATAACTGACAAAATTGATACAATATTCACTTCCCAATTAAGCACTCCATTATCAAGGCTACTGCTACTATCTCTTACACATTCACACATGTTTATTTCAATGATAGTTCCTCAGAACACTATCACTCTTTCATAATTTCTACAGAGTCAATGTAATGGGTGGCCTCTGTTAGTTCACCATTCTATCAGGAATTAAACTACTTTTAATTTTGATTCTAACATTTTATTCAAATTAAAAAATACAATAAAATGTGCATTTTATATCTGATAGTATTCTCTTTGTTCTCACATATATGCTTTAAACTGATTTTGTCTTATTTCTACTTTTTCTGTAGGACACACTCTATATTTGCAAGACATTATACAAATCAAAATATATTAAAAACTTAACAACTGCTAATTGTTATTCCTTTGAATTTGTTTTCTACTTGTATAAAATATAGTAGTCCCCTCTTATACATAGAAGATAAGTTCCAAAGACCCCCCCGTAGAAGTCTGAAACAGGATAAGATGAGTGAAATAGCAGCTAGTACCAAAACTTAAATATACTATGTTTTTTTCTATACATACATGCATATCTTTTCAGTTATAGGAAGCATTTTGTAGTTTCTCTTTGACATATCTGAATTGTCAGCATCACTACTGTTGAGCTTTGTGGGTGACTATAAAGGAAAATAAGGGTACTTGAACACAATCACAGTGATACCTTCAGTCAATATGATAACCAGGACAGCCACTAAGTGACTAACCTGGTGGATAAGCTAGACAAAAGGATGGTTCATGTCCCAGGTGGGACAGAGTAGGATACGTGAGATTTTGTGATGCTATTCAGAACAATGTGCAATTTAAAACTCATGAATTGTTTATTTCCGGAATTCTACATTTAATATTTTTGGACCACAGTTGACCATGGGTAACTGAAACCAAGGAAAGCAAAACCATGGGTAAAGGAGACTTATACTTAAAATTTCACACTTGGAAATGATACATAATAATTTTAATACATACATACATAATAATACATAATTTTAATTATGTTTTAAATATATCTATTTAATATATTATTAATCATAAAAATGTTAAATAACATCACCTTGAAACAGTATTAAAATTCATGGAAAATTAACTTGTTGGCTTTTTGTGTTCTGTTGAGGATTTTATCTCATTAGATATTTAACAAAGCAAAGTATAAAATAAGGACCTGGATCACCCTAGTAAAAAGATTGTGATAATCTAAGAAGATTTCCTAGTCTTCAAAGAAGATATTATCAGGAGACTAAAGACTTATCTTGAATTTACTTTTTATTTCCTACTAAATAGACAATACCAAAAGGAGGAGGAATTTCTTACTATAATTTATTATTTTAAAGAAGTACAATGCTTAACAATTAGGTGGATGAATGAACAAAATAAAACGGTGAATGTTTGCAAAAATAAATATTTTTATTAAGCTGTTTTATTAAATTATTTCATTAAGTAGTAATATAGTTACCAGATTCATGAAACAACCTTTATGTAGCTCAAAAATATTACAGTATTATTATATATACCTTCCTAGTCATGTTAACAAAATTAACTCAAATCAATATTATTATATTTATTTTACAGACATGAAAAGAGGACAGAAGCACAATAAGTAATTATCAAGATGGTAGATGGGAAAAATCATGTGAAGGGGACAGTATTTCCCATTGTATTTATTTGCTTATAATATACAAATTACATTCAATTCATGAAGATACTTTGGTGAAACCTTTTCTGATGAAAGTTAGTTTTTTGCCCTGGAATGCCTCAGTGGTTGTCGACCTAAGAACCAACATTACCAGTCAAGACACAAGCCTGTGTTACAGGCTTGATCCCCTCCCAGCAGGAGGCAGCCAATCAATGACTCTCAACACTGATGTCTCTCTCTCTCTCTCTCCCTCTTTCTTCCTCTCTCTGAAATTAATGAAAACATTAAAAAAGGAAATTTTTTATTACCAGTGTAACCTTTGGATCACCATGTATAACTATCATTATAGTTCATTGAGAGAAGATAATTAAATTTCTCTGAATCTTTCCTTTATCAGCATAAGTTTCAAGAGCATCAGATTCATGCAAAATCCTCACTCACTCCTAAAATATTTTTTGGTATGTTACACAAGTTATTTCTCTGAACTGTGTTGTTCTAATCTTTCTCGTGGACTTTTCTTGCCTTAGAAGCTACTTTTGGTAGTGCATTGCCATAGCCATATATTCTGTTACTGACCATCCTCCTCTATCTTACACACATAGTTTCTGTTAAAAGAGGACATATGGTCCCTAAGATTACAAATCTCAAAGTAGTAGTTCTATGTAGAAGTGATGAGAAAGCTACTTCCCCCACTCTGTTTTTCTCACATTTTGTACTCCTGGTCTAAAGAAGAGTTGTTTGTTTTTCATAAAATCCTAATGAAAACAGTCTCTTTTCTCTTTGTAGCCTCTGTCTCCATAGGTTCTCTCTAGAGGACATAAGATTGTGGAGTCTAGCCAAAGTGCTTACTTGAAACAACCCCTCATACCTCTCTTCAGGATATACTCAAAAGAACTTCATGTCCCTCGGTCCCTTCAGCAAAATCTCTCTTCCAGACAAAATCTCTCACTCACTGATGCCCAAGGTCATTTTATTCACTGTGTCATCACAGCAGCCTGACATGTCAGAGTCTGAGATGAAGCTCAAATGGACTGTCATTTACACCAAAGCCTACACTGAAAGGAAAATCTGTGCAAAGGGATTATCGAGTTTAAGAAAAGGAGAATACTTGAGAGTATTTTTATGTATTGTGACTGCAAAGTATAATGTTTCCCTGAAATTAAGTTTTTAACTGAAAGTGAAGAAGCCTCAGGGATTCATCTCCATTTCTATAATATGCTGATTTACTTAATCTACTTTTTTATTGGGTACTTTAAATAAGTTGTTTTTGTTTCCCCTGGATGCAATAAACTCTGAAAATAAGCTCAGGATCAGAGTCATATTTGTCTTTTTTTTAGTCTCCTTTATTTTGGATATGTTATATTGAATAAATAGTCTGTAGTTATTTATTTATTATTTTTTAAATATTTTTTCATTGATTATAGAGAGAGAGGAAGAGAGAGGGAAAGAGAGAAACATCGATCACTGCCTTCTGTATGCCCCCTACTGGTTGAGCCAGAAACCTGGGTTTGTGCCCTGACCAGGACCTTTTGGTGCAGGAGACAGCCACATCGGCCAGGGCTAAATAATCTGTATTTAAAAGATAGCTCAAAATACTTCTCAATTGTGCTTTTATGCCATTTTCCTTTCAAATAACCCAAGGAATGTTCACAGATTCAATGGTAAAATAAAAATATTTTTATACATAAATTTATAACTTACTTAGCATTAAAACATTTGTGCATTCTAATTAATTTATTGAAATAAATGTTTTAAGTGAGTCAATACATACATGAACAATATATTTTCAGATTTGGCCACAAGAAACACAATAGTAGCCATTTTTATTTGCCTAATGTATATATGGAATTCAGATGAGAATATTTAGAAAATGAAAGAATTCTTACGTGTATAACTAACTACTCCCTGAAATTAAGCCTTTTTAGCTGAAAGAGAAGCTTCTGGGTCTCATACCTATTTCTATAAAAGACTAGTTTAATCTATTCTTTTATTCTGTTATTTCAATGAAAAGATAATTTGGTTTTCTGTAGCAGAATTAAATTCTCTAAAAATAAGTTCCAAAACAGAAGTTTCTCTCTTCTTTAACTCTCCTTTATTTTTAATATGCTATGTTGAACTTAATAGTTTATATTTCAAAGACATCTCAAAGCAATTGTACTTTTTGTGACATTTTCCCTAATAATTCAAGTCCTCTCCAGAACCAAAAATTATTTAAAAAATATTGTTTCCACAGTTTTGCATCATATTTAGCATTTTATCTTTTCACTTTAATTTCTTGAACAAAGATACAAGTTAAGGCAATATATAACTGTAGCTTTGGTCACAGCAAGATATTGCTTTTTTAATAATTTGGCTTAAAGATAATTTTTGGTGACTACTTTTCTGTATGATATGCTGGAACGAAGTATAGAAATGGAAAGTGATGAGGATCTGTTCTTTAGATATTTAAAATCTAGTAAAAAGAGAGGGTGAACATAAGTTCTCACAAATAATTTTAAGTAGCCTAAGTAAAAAATGAAAATTGCTTGAAGTCTCTAAGGAGAGAGAGAGTTTAAACTACTGAGGGGATTCAAGAAATGTCTTGTGAAAAGGAATTGTGGGCAGAGGAATTGAAGATTGAAAGATTGTTTATAGAAGTAGAAATGTTAGGTCAAAATAACATAAAGACACAAAAGCAAGAAGGAAAATAATGTCGATGGTGTGTGTGTGTGTGTGTGTGTGTGAGGAATCTGCCAGACACTGAGGTAAAAATTCTCAGTAAGCAGACAGTTATATGAATCTGAAGTTGAAAATAGAAGTTTTGGTTTGGAAGCATGTTTTGCTTTCATTTCTTGCATTGCCAGCTGCTAGGGATACAAAGATTAATAAAGCTGAATAAGTTCACAAGGAGTTCAAACACTTGTTGGAAGTTAAACATATAATTGAAAAATTTTGATGAAATTGGATATGTGTCATATTGAAGTATTAGCAAGGTGCTATCAAGGGAGGGTCTGATATTTGCTTAGGAAAATCAGGCAAAGCTTGACAGATGGTGATGTTTCAACAGTGTCTAAAGGGCATAGTGTGGGCAACTTCCCAAGGGAAGAAGTAAAAACATGCCAAACTGTCAAATTATAAACATCTTGAAATGAGGACAATATTGTGTACATATGGGAGAAATGGATGAGATAGTACTAGACCAAAAATTACTTTATCTACCATTCTAATAAATATTTAAGATTTATCCTGAACTTTATGGCACACCTTTGAAGAAATCTACCTGAGAGGGGCTACTGAATATATTTGTGTTTTAGACTCTCATAATTGAACAATATTAGAATAGGTCACAACATCAGGGAGAAAAGGCCCTTGGCAGGTTATTCCAATAAGCTTGACAAGACATAATGAACGTGTAAAATATATCAGTATCAGATGTATTTTATATTCAAAAAGAGAGGTTTATAGTTTTTAATTGTGAATCATAGATTTCTGGGTTTCATGGAGTATTATGCAAATGAATAATACTAAATGAAAATTGGATAGACAGTAGCCCCTGTGCATCTACATATACAGTTTTAAAATTTTAAATATTTTTTTAAAATAATAAATAAAATGCAAATTATTTTAAAATACTGTTACATTTGGGTCCAACAAAAAAACAAAGATTATATTCATGCTTGAAAATATCAATAATATGTACTGATGTCTAGTTTATTTTCACTTATGCAAGAGGGTAGATAATGGTGTCATTCATGTAGGTAAAAGATACAGAAGAAAGACTGTGCTAACAGTTCAGGTTGACCTTACAGTACCTGCAGAATTGTCCCAGAAAGCAGTTCAAATACAAGGAGATTCTGTCACTTAAGGCTTTGATACATAAATCTGGGACCTATTATTATGCCTAACTTATTAGTAATCTGGGACCTATTATTATGTCTAACTGCTAATGATGGGGAATGTGTACAGGAAGAGACTGAGCACGGCTACTGGACCCCTAGGTGGGGGACAGGGGTGTAGTGCTGCAGACCCTGGGGGGTCTGGGGGGCATTGGTGGGCCCTGCAGGCTGGAAGCTGGACTTCTTCCGCAGAGGGAGCTGAACCATCTGGAGCTGAACCATCAGGTCCATGGGTGAGACATTCGGCGTGATGTATGTGGGGACAGATTGACACTGTAGATCAACTCTGCTGCTGGACCCACCTGGGGAAGCACCTCATCAAGTGCAGCAGCCTTTTCGAGGGCATTTGGGCCCTGTGTGCTCTTTCTTCTTTCCCGCATACTTTTGCGCTTTAAATATCTCACCACCATTGCTGAATCCACCTTTGCAAGAGTCCCCCAGATGCTTTCCCTGTGACACCGCAAGCACCTATTTCCAGACCTGTCCACCTCTGGTAACAATCTGTTGTGAAAATTGGTATTTTCCTTTTTGCTTGAATGTGAAATAAAATTCCAGGAAATAAAGTACTAGCACCGTTAAACATTTATTACATAAAATCACTAATACTCTTGATTTGCTTTGGTTTAAGAAAAGTAAACAAAACAGCACAGATATTTTAGACATTTGTTTCTAAACAGTTTTTGCAGAAATTTCTGAATCTTTCCCAGGAGTAAGATGGGCTTTGGCCTTGCCTTTTGTCACTTTGCCAACAATGACTAAGCAAAAGCCTTTCTTGGTGTCAATCTTGAAAATCCCTGGGCCCCTAATGACCAATTAGTGCTAAAGAGTGAAGACACTTCAGTTATCTTGATTTAGACCCTGAGCTGAGTTTTCACTAATGGGCTGTTAACAGTCAATAATTAGATTTCTTTCTGAACATAAGCTAAATTCTGTGAAGGATTCTAGAGTTTTACAATCACACCATTCAGTTTACTATAATGTAAATGCAAATTTCCTGTTGTTTTTACTCCTTTTTATCCTTATGTATTATCTATTGTAATGTAAATTACTGTTGGAAAGCAAAAAACACAAGTTAAAAGTTACTGAAATGTCTTATTTTTAAGAATTTTCTGATGCATTTCATGAATAAATATTAATTCAATAACTGATATACTTAAAGTAAAATTTAAATGTTTAGGTTATTGACTCATAATTTTCATCTTTCCCATTTAAAAGAACATTTTATCTGAGATTTTATGTTTTATTTTCACATTGCTTTATTTTTTGCTTTATCTGTTCGTTAGCAGAATACCAAAGCAAGATTAGCATATAACTGTGTCTTGAATAGCAAGCCTTAGAAAGAAGGGTGATAAGTCCCAAGAAGGTCTAAACCTAGCAAGTAAATTTCATTAGATCTAAGACTTTGGCTCAATGTCCCATCTTAAAGGCCCAAGGGGTGGCAACCACCTTCGTAGCTCTCTGCAGGGCAGCTCTGGATCTTCAGCTCAAGTGGAGTGTTCACCCTGTGGCTCTTTGCCAGGGCCCCACCTACACAGCCTTCTGCAGCAGCCTTGCCCTTTGAAACTAAGGAAGAAACAGTCTTATGCCCTGGAACTGTGGTGGAATTGGTAGCCCTGATGATTTCTGAATCTCTTTCAGGGTCCCTTCCCCCTTTCCTTGAAGAATAGCTCACATTTGCAGCTGACTGGCTATACAGTCTCATTCTGTGGAATCCAAGAAATCCAACAGCCTTTCTTCACTCCATCTCACATTGTCTGTCTCCTTTCTATTTTTCTTTTTTAAAAAAATTATTTTTATTATTTTTTTCCTTTTTTAAAACTTTATCTTTATTGTTGAAAGTATTACAGATGTCCCCTTTTTTATGTCCCATTGACTCCCTCAACCCCACTCCCACTCCCTCCCCAGGCCTTCCCCACACTATTGTCTACCCATGGGCTACACATGTATGCATATAACTTCATTGGTTAATTCACTTTCACCTATTATGTTAAAAATTATTTCCATCATCTGGAAGCATTGATTCCTCAACTAAAGTATCTGAAAAAAAAATTATGTATTTTATTGCTGTTTATAAATGATACAAAAGATGTCACATAATCATTTAGTAATCAATCAGTCATTTACTACAAGAGTGGCAAGAAAATATAGAAATGGTAATTATGAATCTCTTAAAAGATGTTTATCTAAAATATGCAATATTGGACATACATTTGTGAACAAAATGGAGTATAATAAAAATATGCATGACAAGTAAATTCTGCAAATTCTGGCCATGCATAGGGATTCCTTTGTCTCTTTATAGCAGGGAATGCCTGTTTTATATTACTTCTGAAATATGTCAGTCTGTTCCATGCTTCAAAGTCTCTAGATCTTGTTTGTTCATCAGTTTATTTTGGTCATTATATTTCACATATAAGTAAGATCATGTGATACTTGTCTTTCTCTAACTGGTTTATTTTGCTTAGCATAATATTCTCCGGGCCCCTCCATTCTGTCTCAAAGGGTAAGAGATCCTTCTTTTTTAGCTGCATAGTATTCCATTGTGTAAATGTCCCATAGCTTTTTTATCCACTCATCTACTGACGGGCACTTGGGCTGCTTCCAGATCTCAGCTATTGTAAATAATGCTGCCATGAACATAGGGGTGCATATATTCTTTCTGATTGGTGTTTCTGGCTTCTTAGGATATATTCCTAGAAGGGGGATCACTGGGTCAAAAGGCAGTTCCATTTTTAATTTTTTGAGGGAACTCCATACTGCTTTCCACAGCAGCTGTATCACTCTGCATCCCCACCAACAGTGTACCAGGGTCCCCCTTTCTCCACATCCTCGCCAGCACTTGTCATTTGTTGATTTATTAATGGCACCCATTCTGGCAGGTATGTGGTGGTACCTCATTGTCATTTTAATTTGCATCTCTCTGATAATTAGTAACACTGAACATTTTTTCATATGTCTCTTATCCATGTGTATGTCCCCTTTGGAAAAGTGTCCATTCAGGTCCTCTGCCCATTTTTAAATTGGGTTGTTTATCTTCCTTTTGTTGAGTTGTATGAGTAATTTATAACTTCATATATTTTGGAAATTAACCCCTTATCAGGTTTATCATTGACAAATATGCTCTCCCATACAGTGGATCCCTTTTCATTTTGATGCTGATTTCTTTTACTATGCAGAAGCTTTTTATTTTTATGTACAAAGTAATGAAAATCAAGGGACTGAATCTGTCTCCTTTCATTCAAACTGGCAACGTCCCTGCTGCTATAATCCCATTTATATTCTAGGCTTCTGCTGAGATGGTTAAATCCATGAGTTATACTCATGATCTCTTTATCAAATCGTTGCTCAGTCATACCCATACTGTTCTTTTCAGAACAAGCTTTTGTAGTTTTTGCAGTACAGACAGGCTGAGAAATTTTCAACTCTCCAAGTTGCGGTTGCTTTTTGCCTAATAATTTATTTTTCGATTCGTTTCTCTCTTCTTGCATTTTACTGTAAGCAGTAAAGAGTATGCAAAGTACACTTTCAGTACTTTGCTTAGAAATCTCTGCTAAATATTCACATTCATCATTCACAAAGTCTACCTTTCACAAAACATTTGAACAAAATACAAACAAGTTTTTTTTGTTTTGTTTTTTCACCACTTTGTAACAAGGATCACTTTTCTTCCATTTTTCAATAACATGTTTCTCATTTTCATCTGAAACCTCACTGGAATAGCCTATAAATGTTCATATTTCTATCAATGTTCTGCTCATTATTATTTATGCATTCCCTAAGAAGAATGAGGCTTTTGGTCCAAGTCTTCTCTTTTCTTTCTGAGCCTTCATCAGAATTGCCTTTAACATCCATATTTCTACTTATAGTCTCTATATGGAAATCTCGGCTTTTTCTCACATGCACCTTTAAAACTCCTCCAGCCTCTACTCATTACTGAGTTCCAAAGAGTTTTCCACATTTTTAGTTATTTATTACAGCAGTACATCACTTCTCAGTACTAAATCTGTCTTAGTCTGCTTGGGGTGCTATAAGAAAACACCATAGACTGGGTAGCTTAAACACATAAATTTGTTTCCTTACATATTTGAAGGATGAGTTCAAGATGAAGGTGCTGGCAAGAAAGTTTTCATTCTAAGGCCTCTTCTTTTGGGTTTTAGGTGGCCTCTATTTTGCTGTGTGTTCACATGACTTTTTTTTTTTTTTTTTTTCCCCAGAGAGAGAGGGAGATATTTCCCTTTCATTCTTATAAGGTCACTGTATTGCATTAGGGCCCCACACTTATGGCCTCATTTAACCTTAATTGCCTCCTAAATAGGCCCTATCTCCAGACACAGTTACAGTGGGTTCAGGCTTTAACATATGAATTTAAGGAAAACAAATATTCAGTCCATAATACATCCCCAATGATTTATTTGAACTTTATACCTGGCATGGCATATCTCTAATATCTAACTGAATCTAGTAGCTTTAATCTAATTATATCAAATGTCTTTCCCCTTTCTTTACTATGGAATAATCTAGAATTTCTTTTCTATTTATCCATTTTTACCTCTTTTTCCTTTTTCTTTATAGCTGTACTTTGAAAAAACTGCCACTTGCCGTTCTTTTCTGTTTTTATAGCCACAGACATACACATCTCTTTTAATCAGTGTTTAATGCTGTCAGTGGCAACCAGCAAATGTATTTCTTTAAAGCTTTTAAAATTATTCACTGTAAAAAGTATAGAAGCAGGCCAGCAGATGCAAGAGTCCTCCTAGTAGTTCCAAATAGCTGTAATATTTACTGTAAGATTCTTAAATAATACTTATTTGGCTATCTCCTCCCCCCCCCCGCCCCCCCAGCCCTTCCACCACCACCACACACAGGGCAATTCTTGTCCTTGTTCCTTTCCTTAGTGCCTTTTTTGTGTAGCATATTTTGGTTTGGGATTCTTTAATTGTCCTTAGTATATGTTTTAATATTATTTGAACAGAGACTTTCACTTCTTCATTGCTCACAAATGCACTCTTGGAGAATATTTACATTTTCTTTATTGAATTCTTCACATTATCTATAAATAACACTATATGTTAAATATCTATTCTTTTATACCACATTTGTTTTTTCAGTTCATTATCTTTATTTTCTTAAGCAGAGGTTGACATTTATGCCTTCAGATATACAGTCATGCACTGTATATCAGGGAATATGTCCTGAGAAATGTATAATTAGGCAATTTCATCATGTGTGAACATCATAGAGTGTACTTACACAAACCTAGGTGGTACAGCCTACTATATACCTAGGCTTATGGTACAGCCTAAGGTTTCTAGGCTACAAACTTGTACAGCATTACTCTACTGAATAGTTCTGGCAGTTATAGCACAGTGGTAAGCATTTGTGTATCTAAACATAGAAAATGTACAATAAAATATGATTTAAAAGATTAAGAAAATGGTACTCTTGTAATGAATGAAACTTGGAGGACTAGAAGTTGCTCTCGGTGAGAGTGAGTGAATGTGAAGGAGTAGGATATTACTGTACACCACTGTAGACTTTATAAACACTGTACACTTAGGCTACACTAAAGTTATAAAACAAAAAGGAGATTAAAGAGAAAATGATGCAATAAAGAGACTCAGTAAACAAGAGATGAGGCTACTGCAAGCATAATACAGCATACCGTCTTAGAGCAAACTTTTAAAAAATAAGTACTAAGAGCACACTCTAATATAATAAACAAAAGTATAGTATAGTAAATACATAAACCAGTAACATAGTTGTTCTGAGTAATAAAGCAATTCTAAAAAATTAGTTTTAAAAGATAACAAAACTACTCTCTAGTTACAATAAAATTAAATAAAAATCTGTAATGAGAAAAATTGATAGCTGCAGAAATAATAATTTGCATGTATTAATATGTTTGAATATATATACATATATTTCTTAGCTATGGCCTAGAGGTCTTAGAAGCAAAAATAGCCCAGTAGCAATGAGTGCATCTTGTACTCAGATCTTAATTTTTAAATGCCATTCTCTAATAATAGAAAACATAACTCTTTGAAGAAATGCTTTACTCAGAACTAAAAGGAAAAATATAAGAATCTTATTCCAGAATCTTATAAAAAGTATTAAAAAAATGAAAATATGAAAAAAGATACTGGCATGAATTCCAAAGAAGGTCCCAGTAGCCAAACTGAAAAATTGAGCAACAAATTTAATAGTTATAGAAAAGGCATATACTCCATAGAATAAGTATTTATGAGTATATTCTGATATAAGTAAATAATTAAGACTTAAAAACAGAAGGACAGCTTTTCCTTTTAGTATAATTGCAATTTTAAAATGTTGGATAGCCCAGCAGGTTGAGCGTCGACCTAGGATCCAAGCGATCAGGGTTCGATTCCAGGTCAGGGCACATGCCGGGGTTGCGGGCTCGATCAATGACTCTCATCATTGATGTTTCTATCTCTCTCTCTCCCTCTCCTTTCCTCTCTCTGAAATCAATAAAGATATATTTTTTAAAAATCTTTAAAATGTTGGATAAATAATAGATAAAAAACATCACAGCAATAACTGTTGTAGGTGATAGCCGCTATAGAAGCTAAAATAAAAATATGAGGAACAGGATATTTACATAGTTACAAGAAATCTTCCCAGAATATACAACAAAAGGGAAAATAATATGAAATCATGATAAACTAAATACATATTTAAGAAAAAGTAATATAGTTTACTTTAATAAAATTAATATAGGGGTTCTGAACCCTGCAGATACTAACATTTCACAAAAAGTACATATGCACCTTAGTGCCAGGAAAAGAAATAAGAAAGGAAAATTATTCATTATCTTTCCAGCTTTATGAAAATAAAATATTTTGCATCTTCATAAATAATAAACTTTATAGGTTTTAAAAAATTTATAACCCATTATTAGATTTTTCTCACAATACAGTTACTTTCTTGAAAAATTAAGGCTAATATACCAAATAATTTAACAGAATGGTAATAGCTTCCACTTTGGTGATGGCTGACTTCAGCCTCACAAGGTAATTCAAAATTATACACCTGAAAAATTTCTGAGTTGTTTTCCAAATTTTAAAACAAAGTTTTAAAAGTTGCATGAAATATATTAATAGGATAGAAAAGGTTCAATATAAATTAGAAAATTCAAGATTTAAGACTAGTAATAACACTAACTCAATTACATCACTCCTAAAGAAAATCCAGTTGTCAGATAGTTGGGACCAGTCTCAGCACTAATGTTGTGTAACAGCAGCAAAACTACTAGTGTGAACAGGCCCACACTGAATACTGAAATTTTAATTGCTTTGTTATAATTTTACTGATATGTGTTGGACGGTGTGACTTAGTTGGCTGAGCATAGTCCCATGCACCGGGAGGTCACCGGTTGTATTCCCAGTCAGGGCACAGGCCCAGGTTGCAGGCTGGATTCCTAGTAGGGGGAGTGCAGGAGGCAGAAGATTGATGTTTCTATCTCTTTCCCCCTCTCCCCTACTCTCTCTGAAATAGGCAGAAACAATATAAACAAATAAATATTTTTTAAAAAATATTTATTACTTTTACTAATATGTTCCTGAAATATTTTTAAAATAACATCCAGAATTATTTCCTATTGTAGTTATTGTTTCCTACAGGTTTACAAATATATCTGACTTACAAAGGAAGGAAGCAGAGTTCATCAGTCTGGTTTTGAAGCTGCTCTTGCAATATTATTATTTGATTTTTTCATAATCACATTCACTCTTCTACACTAACTCTTGTTTTTCTAAATGGATTTTAACAATGGAACATGTGAAGACAAATTCTTTTCTGATGTATTAAAAATGAAACAGTATTTACTGGTTCAAAATGCATTTAAATTATGTAAAATGTCTCAATATTTTTTCACATAAGTTAATGTTTTCACATTCTATTTATAAAGTACTCATTTTATAAATTTCAAAAATATGTCTACATAATTATATCTATTTATCTAAATATAAATGTATGGCATCACTTCATAGTAGAGTTCTCAACTAATTATCCCTCAATACTTAGACTTAGATCTAGGGCAACTATTTAATATTTTCAGGTGTGTTTCTCACCTGAAAAGTTGATATATTAAGCTAAATGCTTTTAAGGTCCTTTAAGGAGCCAAATGCTTGAGTCATAAGATACCTCCATTTAGTTGTCAGTCAATTAAAGGCAAATATACTTAGGTGTGCTACCTGAATGATTTCAAGTGATCTGATTTGCCCAATACTTCACTTTTCAAATGAGTAGGAGGAGGCATTACAGATGCATATTACTAATATTTCAGTCCCACTGACTGCCTGGGTATTATGTAGATACCGCTTTGTAGATACCAAGTTTGGCATATTTCCTACTTGTTTTCCTTGTTCTTTTTTCATCTCAGATAATGGACAAAATTTAAACAAAGAAAAGTGTAAAAGCCATTTTATACCTGGGATCCCCTACAATTAGGAGCAAAATTAATCAACATATTTGTCCATTAAAAGGAAAGTTTTTCAAGACAACACATGTAAAACCTTCACACAGATTAAGTGAAGGTTTAAGTGACAGAGTGTTGAAGATTTCACCATTGATAGTAGGAAAAAAACTTTTCACAGATCATCATCGAATTAAAAAATTGTGTTTGTTGTAAACAAAAGTAATATAAGCCTGCCTAGCAAGCAAAAGTGACAGTTTATAATCTAAAATATGTCACCCTTATATTTGAGTCTAATTTAATTTTTCCCCTACCAGCAGGATATCATAAAGCTGGTGATTTTGAGAGTATGTCACATAAATCTAATCTTACATTTCTTTGCTACATTTTTTCTTTTTTTTTCTTATTGATTCTCTCAACCTACCAGGAGATTTTATAACTACTTACTGGCCCTATAACTCCATAACATGTTTCATAAATTACTCTGTGAAATTGCTTGTACAGTCTATCTAAACTCTACGTGTACATACAACTTTCTAGAAATTTCATATATTAGTGAAGACTTACATTGAATTAAACGAAGGGCTCCAAACTAAGGTTAAAACTGTTCTAAACAAAACCTCATTAATGTGTGTAACCATATTACTTAATTATATTCAGCTATAATCCTTTCTTTTAAAACAATAACAAAAGGAATTTGACATGAATATATTTTAATAAACTTTCATAACTAATTTTGAGTTTATTACACTGTTTTTATCGGAGTGTTTGTTGTGTTAGTTTGCTACATTTGCTATAACAAAATACCATAGACTGGGTAGTCTGAAAAACAGAAATATATCACCCTGACCGGGGTTGTTCAGTTGTTAGAGGGTTCGCCTTTGCAATGAAAGGTTGTGGGTTTGATTCCTGGTCAAAGGCATCTACCAGGGTTGCAGGTGGATCCCCAGCCCCACTCTGGACACATGCGGGAGGCAGCCAATCCATTGATGTGTCTCTCCCACATCCATGTTTCTCTCTCTCTCTCTCTTTTGCTCTCTCTCCCTCCCCCTCCTTCTCCTTACCTCCCTTCCATGCTCTCTAAAAATCAATGAAAAAAATACTCTCAAGTGATGATTCACAAAAAATAAAAAAATAAAATAAAGTTAAAAAAAATAGAGATTTTTTCACAGTCTGAGGGTTGGAAGTTCAAGATAAAGGTGTTGGCAGTTTTGATTTCTCCTGAGGCCTCTGCCCTTGGCTTGCAGATAGCCACCTTCTTGCTGCTGTGTCTTCACAGGGCCCTTTTCTCTGTCTAACCCTTGCATCACTGGTGCCAATTTCTCTTCCTATAACAACAACAGTTACATTGTATTTGTATTAAGGTCTTATCCTTGTGATCTCACTTAACTTTAATTTCCTCTTTGAAGTCCCTGTCTCCGAATACAATCATATGTGGTTAGGGCTTTGATATATGAATTTCAGAGTAAGACACTTCATTCTATCACATTTATTAAGTGTGTCTATAAAATATCATGGAGTTTAAAGACACAGGAAGGTCCTGAATGACATGCTGAAATGCAAATATTGTCAATATAGAGTAACTCCAGATAATTAGGTTCTGTTTTGTTAAGCTTTCTAGGGAGGAAAAGATCACAGTCAGTTTTGCAGCACTGAAATTTCTATCAGGCTTTCTTTTAACTCCACAGCATTTTGTCAATCTCAGAAGTAATATAAAACAGGCATTCCCTGCTATGAAGAGATAAAGGTGTCCCTATGCATGACCACTTGCAGAATTTAGTTGCCATGCATATTTTCATTATATTGCATTTTATGCACAAATATATGTCCAATAATGCATATTTTAGATAAAACACCTTTTGAGAGATTCGTAATTACCATTTCAATGATATTTTCTTGCCACTCTTGTAATAAAAAACTGATTGTTAAATGATTGTGTGACATTTATAAACAGCCACAGAGTACATAATGATTTTTTTTTCCCCCCAAGTACTTGAGTTGAGGAACCAAAGCTTCCAGATCATCATCTGGAATAATTTCTAGCATAATAGGTGAAAGCAAATTTATTTCAGTGTTTAAAAGATTAATTTAGGTAGTGTAATAAATAAATATGATAGGAATTATCTAAATTAGTCACTTCTTAAATACTTATCTAGATTAAACCATAATCTTCATTCTCTCTGAAAATATACTCACTGATAGTCACAGAATGTAGAGAACTTCTGTGTAATCTTGTTCATATGCTTCCAACAGTGAGACTCTAAAATTCATTTATGCTTGTCACCAAAACCTTTTATCCTAGTTGTACCTCTTGTTCTGATTATATTATTGAAGCATCACAGCACAGTAAACTCTGAACTTAAACCAGTTGTTTCTATAGATCCTTGGTTGAATATTTTGGAAATACACCGAAAAAGTGAATCACTAAAACTTGCTGTTAAATTAATATTGATACAACTTTATAAATTTGGACAAATCATAAAAATCTAGGCTTATCTACTTTTATTATTTCATACTGTTTTTCCATTTTTTTCTATAGAAGCTGAAAATATAAAATTGAAAGGATCTTCAAGTAAAATATTTGAATTAGTAACTAAAATTCATTCCACAAAAAAGTCAAGTCCAACCAAATGTAAAAAGAAGAAATAATACTAGCTCTTTGTAAATTCTTTCAGAAAATGGAGAGACCATTCCTCCAAATTCATTCTATGTGGCCATTATTATATTGATATTGACAACTACACTAAAATATGATGAATGCCAATGCTCATCACTAATGACTACATAGAAAGAAAACTATTATAAATTTGCTGAACAGTTGATGGCTTGGATAATTACAGTAAATGGACATAGATTACAAATAAAATCTAGATTAGAATGACAGAATATTTTGTTTATAACACCATGTTTTCAACAAATAAATAAATGTAATCTTGAAGTTAAGATTGCAAAATCTTTAAACTATTTAATTATAAAATCCTAACAATGTTTATATTTTAAGAAGCCCTCAATGGTCTTTACAGAGTATGTCCCAAAATTATGAAATAGAAGGTTACAGGCCTTATGAATGCAAATTATTATGATTAAAGTATTTGCACTTTTCTGAATATAAATTAAGTTTGCAGAGTTCTATTGTAATAATTAATAATCATTACTAAACTAATTTTGTTAATATTTGCTGAATGTTGTTTTTATTTAATTTTTCTTTAATTTAGAGAAAGTGAAAATAAACATTAGATTGAGACAATTATTAAATATATTATTAAAGAGGATGCACAACCAGAACTTTAAGAATTGTATGCTTCTCCTTATGAATTCTATATATTTTTTCTTATTTTTTATTATTATTATTATTATTATTATCATTATTATTAACATCTTTATTGATTTTAGAGAGAGGAAGGGAGAGGGAGGAAGAGAGAGAGAAAAATATCAATGATGGGAGTGTCATTGATCACTCCCTCCTGAACACCCTCTACAGGGGATGGGCCCACAACCTGGGCATGTGCCCAGACCAGGAATCGAACCGTGATCTCCTGGATCGTAGGTCAATGCTCAGCCACTGAGCAATGCCAGCTGGGCTTATTTATTATTTTCAATTAAATTTATTGAGGGGAAAATAGTTAATACAATTATATAGGTTTCAAGTGTATAATTCTCTGATACACAATCTGTATATTGCATTGTATGCCCACCACCCAAATTCAAATCTTCTGTGACCATATATTTGAATCCCTTTACCCTTTCCTACCCTGCCATCCCACTGAACAAACAATAAAAAGAAACAAACAAAAACTCATAGACATGGACAACAGTATGGTGGTTACCAAGATTCTATATTTTAGTGTTTTACAATAATATTTGTTTTCTCACTCTGATATCTTTCAACATAGAATTAAGCATATTTGCAGGCACTCTAGACAGTGTTATAAACTGTATTATAAGAGTTGCTGAACTTTTTGCATTTGATTGTCCCTGCCTTCCTGATTAGGTTGAAGTGCCATAGAACTCAAACATAAGCAAATGTTGCTATATATATGTGTGTGTGTGTGTGTGTATACATACATATATATATGTGTGTGTGTGTGTGTGTGTGTGTGTGTATAGTTCAAAATACTATAGATGTCCCTTGTTCTTCCCATTGACTCCTTCCACCACGTCCAACCATTTTCCCCAGGTCTTCACCACACCATTGTTTGTGTCCTTGGGTTATGCATATCTGCATATAAATTCTTTGATTAATCTCTCCCCACCCAACCAACCCACCCTCCTCCTTCCTTCTGAGATTCATCAGATCCATGCTTCCATGTCATTGAATCTATTCTGTTCATCAGTTTAAGTTCTCCAGATTCCACATATAAGTGAGATCATGTTATGTTTGTCTTTCTCTGCCTCGTTTATTTTGCTTAGCATAATATTCTCCAGGTCCATCCATACTGTCACAAATGGTATGAGACCCTGCTTCTTTACAGCTGCATAGTGTTCCATGGTGTAAATGTCCCACAGCTTTTTTATCCACTCACCTACTGATGGGCACCTGGGCGGTTTCCACATCTTAGCTGTTGTAAACTGCAGTGCTATGAGCATAGGGGTGCATATATTCTTTCTGATTAGTGTTTCAGGATTCTTAGGATACATTCCTAGGAGTGGAATCACTGGGTCAAAAAGCAGCTCCATTTTTAATTTTTTGAGGAACTTCCATACTGTTTTCCACATTGGCTGCACCAGTCTGCATTCTCACCAGCTGTGTACTAGGGTTCCCCTTTCTCCACACCCTCACCTGCACATATTGTTTGTTGATTTGTTGATGGTAGCCATCCTGACAGGTGTGAAGTGATACCACATTGTTGTTTTAATTTGCATCTCTCTGATGATTAGGGAAGTTGAGCATTTTCTCATATGTTTCTTGACCATTTGTGTGTCCTCTTTGGATAAGTGTCTATTCAGGTCCTTTGCCCATTTTTTAATTGGATTGTTTGTCTTCCTCTTGCTGAGCAGTATGGGTTCTTTGTACACTTTGGAAATTAGCCCTTTATCAGATTCATCCTTGGCAAATATGTTCTCCCATACCATGGGCTTCCTTTGCATTTTGAGGCTGATTTCCTTTGCTGTGCAGAAGATTGTTACTTTGATGTAGTCCCATTTGTTTATTTTTTCTTTTGTTTCTTTTGCCCTAGGAGATGTATCAGTGACAATTCCACTATGTGACACATCTGTGACTTTATGGCCTATGTTTTCTTCAAGAATTTAAATTACATTTAACTCTTTTAGCCATTTTGAGTTTTTTTTGTGTGTGTATGGTGTAACCTGGTGGTCTAGTTTCATTTTTTTACATATAGCTGTTCTGTTTTCCCAGCACCATTTATTGAAGATATTGTCTTTACTCCATTGTATGGTCTTGCCTCTTTTGTCAAATATTAATTGACCGTAAAGGTGTGGGTCTATTTCTGGGGTCTCTGTTCTGTTCCATTGATCTATATGTCTATTGTTGTACCAATATCAGGCTGTTTTGATTACAATGGCTTTGTAGTACAGTTTGATATCCAGTAGTGATTCCTCTCACTCTATTCTTCTTTCTCAAGATGGCTGTGGCTATTTGGGGTCTTTTTTGGTTCTGTATAAATTTTTGTAATATTTGTTCTAGCTGTGTGAAATATGCTCTTGGTATTTTAATAGAAATTGCATTAAACCTATAAATTGCTTTTGGTAGTATGGGCATTTTAATGATATTAATTCTTCCAATTCATGAGCATGGTATATTCTTCCACTTGTTTATATTTTCCTATATTTCTTTTTTCAGTGTCCTGTAGTTTTCTGACTATAGGTCTTTTACATCCTTGGTTAAGTTTATTCCTAGGTATCTTATTTTCTATGTTGAAATGGTAAATGGTATTCTTTTTTAGTTTCTTTTTCTGAGAGTTCATTGTTGGTGTATAAAAATGCCATCGACTTCCAGATGTTAATTTTGTATCCAGCTACCTTGCCAACTTCATTTATCTAATCTAGTAGTGCTTTAATGGAGTCTTTAGGGTTTTCTATTTACAAAATCTTTTTCTCTGCAAATAATGACAGTTTTATTTTCTTCTTTCCAATTTGGATACCTTTTATGTTTTCCTCCTGTCTGATGGCTGTGGCTAGGACTACCAGTACTAGGTTGAATAAGAGTGGTGAAAGTGGATAACCCTGTTTTTTTCCTGTTTTTAAAGGAAATGGTTTTAGTTTTTGCCCATTGAGTATAATGTTTTGCCCATTGGCTTTAGGTTTGTCGTATATGGCCTTTATTATGTTGAGGTATATTCCTTCTATTCCCACTTGAACTGTTTCTGTTGAGAGATCTGATGTCAGCCTTATGGAGGTTCCCTTGTAGATCACTGCTTGTCTCTCTCTCTTGCAGCCCTTAATATTTTCTCTTTGTCCTTAACATATCCCATTTTAATTATGATGTGTCTTGGAGCAGATCCTTTTGGGTCCCTCTTACTTGTAACCCTCTGTGCCTCCTGAAGTTGTGTGGCTTTCTCCCTCACCAGCATAGGGGTTTTCTGTCATTTTTTCTTCCACCAAGTTCTCTATCCCTTGCTCTCTTTTCTCCCCCTCTGGGACCCCCATGATGCAAATGTTGTTTCACTTCATGCTTTCCCAAAGCTCCCTTAGACCATCTTCATGTTTTTTAAGTTTTTTCTTTCTGCTGTTCTAATTGTTTCTTTCTACCTTTTCTTCTAAGTCACTTATTCTACCTTTTGCTTCATTGAGCCTGCTTTTAATTCCTTCCAGTGTGTTCTTGATATAATATACAATATTCTGATTTCTGCTTGGTTCTTATTTATGAAATTTAGCTCTTTTCTCATGTTTTTACTAATTTTCTTCACCTTTCCATCAAGTACCTTGTTCTCATTAATTTCCTTGAACATCTTTATAATCATTACTCTGAACTCTGTTTTTGATAACTTGCTTAACTCCATTTCATTAAGGTCTTTTCCTGGTAATTTTTACTTTTCATTAATTTGGGAGTTGTTTGTCTCCCCATTTTGGTTGTTCCTAGAGTTTGTATCTGTATATTAGATGTATTTACTGTCTCCCAGTCTTGTGTGATGTGATTTTTTTAGTGTGTGTTCAGTGAAGACCAGAAGTGTGTTTTCCTTATACTTCTGAGTGATTTGCTCTAGGCATTTACCTTTTGTGGGTGTCCTTTTTGTGGGTTCTTTGGGCTCTCCTGTTGTGATTGGGTCTAGATTGTTGTTCACCCATTCTTGGGAGGACTCTCCTCTGAGTTTGGCTAACTGTGTGGCTCTGCCCCAACCACATCGTGTGAGCTGTTGTACAAGTGCTCCAGAGCAAGACAATACACAACCAAACTACCAGGAATCAAGCATTATCTTATAAAATGTCCTGACAATCACAATGAAAACATCCCAAGTGAAAGTTGAATTGGGAGAGTGAAGGGAGAACACAAATGCTTAAGCAGAAAAAAGAGAGAGAAACAGAAAACAGAGTGAGAGAGAGAGAAAGAAAAGGCTATTATTGTTAATAGTATTGAAAAATAAAAAATAAAAATAAAAAGTAAAAAATAGAGAAGCTATAGGGAGATAAAAGGGGAAGAGAAAAGATTCTGAAAGAAAGGCAAGCAAAAAATTAAGGCAAAGCATAGGCATTGGAAAATAGCTGAAAGATAAAATAAATAAGTAATACAATAGAGAGACAAGCAGAAACAAACAAACAAAGCAAAAGACAGGAAGACAGAGGGAGAAAAAGGAAATAATGAAAGAAGAAATACAGAAAAAAAACCCCAAAAGTTATGCCAATGGAACAAAGAGAGAGAGAGATAAAGCAAGGGCAAGGAGAGAGTCCAATAAGAGATTCGGGGGAAACAATAGGGAAAATCAGTAAACTTATTGGTTATCATGATAATGTCCCAGCATTAAGAAGATAATATCAATAAAATCTTGATAATAGATCAAAAGACAAGACAAAACAAAGCAAAAAAAAAAAAAAAAAACTAGCAAAGCTTAACAAAATTTTAAAAAATTAATTAAAAAATTTAAAAATTAATAAAAAAATTCAAAAATTTAAAAAGAAACAATTTTTCTTTTCTCCCTTTAAAAAAAAAAATCAGTCAGGTGAGTTTCATCTGGGAAGCTAATATTACTTGAGGCTCACTGTTTTGTATGCTGATTTTGGTTCTCCTGAGAGGTACTTGTGTATCAGCCAATGTCAGAAGCTGTCTAGGTTGGGCTCTGGTGTCCTTTGGTAGTTGACTTATCTGAGGTTCTCTGTGGGCCACCTCCACTTGTCAGTTATTTTGCCTTCCCCTTGTGGTTGCCTGATCTTACTCTATAATCTTCTGAAGAGTCTTTAGGGTGCAGGCCTACTAGTGTAGTTTGGGATATTTCTCCCTTGAACTAGAGGTTCCTCCATCAGGCACTCACTGTGGGGAAGTTAATCTCTGCTTCCAAGCCAGATCCTCAGTCTCTACCCTATCCTTCAATTCTAGTTCCCCATACAATGGCCTGATGCATTTTCAGATTGACTTCAGTCTGTTGTCATTTCTGTATGGGCAGTTTCAGCAGCATGGGCACAGTGAGTTCCATTAAGAAAAAATTCTGGTGAGCACTTTGTTTTCCCAGCCCCAGAGGGGCTTTAGGATTTTTTCCCAGTTCCCAAACAATAGTCCCTTAAAGTGTTATTGTATTGTTCTGTGAGCTGTTCTCCCTTCCTCCTCAGGATTTACCCTGTGGGGTATACCTGGGGTTTCAGTGAGTTGAACCAGCCCCTTCTTTCCTGTTGGAGGTGGTGCTCCTAGTCTGCAGGAGAGGCTGGCATGCTCCGCCCCTCCCTTACCAGATCTGGTTGGCTGATTGCACGGGCCTCTAATATCAAACTCTCCACTATGCAGACACAAATCCCAGCTTTTTTGGGTCTCTCTCCCCAATGCAAGCCTGGAAGGTGGATGCCAATTCAGGGATCAAAAACTCAAAATGCAGAAATCAACACAGAGGCAGGGAACCCGCCCTGCTTGGACCCTTTACCCTCATGCCTTGGTACCAAGCAGGAGGGTTCCCAAAATTATCCCCATGCAGCTACCCTGCACAGCTGATGTCAGTAAAGCTAGGGCAGCTCCTTGCACTCTGTCCCAGCCCCCACAGAGAGGGACAAAAAACCCCAGCAGCTCTCACAGCTGGAGTCCTGATCCACCTTTCTGGTGGCTCTGGACCCTCTCTGGTGGCAGGAGGGCTCTCGTTCCCTTCCCAGCACCACACAGACAAATGCTATCTAGGGTTATACCCAATACCTTACAGGAAGGCAGAGGGCCCCTATATTTGGTTGCTCAGTGCATCCCTCCGGCACCTTTCTACTTGGAAGTCACACACTGTGGGACATCCTTTCCCAAGGTCAGCAACCTGGCTGAAAGAGACCTGTGCTGTTTTCCACCATTAAGCACATTGTTTCACTGGGAGATACAGTCTCCTCCTCGCAGGCACACTGTTCCCCTGGCTCCCTCTGCCTTCCACTCATGGGCTCTCCTTCCCTTCTCCTCCACTCCAGGTTTGAGATCTCAGCTTTTGGTTACCAGTCCACCCTCTTAAAGGGAGGGAGCTTTGCAGCTTCTAACTCTCAGGGCTTGGAGCCCAGCACAGCCTTCAGGGGGGACTCCCCGTTTCTATACCACTCTTCTCTTACCAGACTCTATGATGTTTCTTCAGTGCTCCCTACTCAAAAAATGTCCACTCAGGTATATTTTGCTGGTGTTTCCAAGCTGGTTAAGCAGTATTTTAGCCGTAATTCAAGTCCATGGCTGGAAGTAAGGGCACTCTGCTTCTTATCACAGTACCACCATCTTCCTAGCTCCCTAAAACTCGGCAGTTGTTGATATAAATTGTAAGCAAAAATGTTAGGATAGCCTTATACAAGAGATATGCTTAAAACATATTAGTTTTTTATACAAGTTGCACCGGCAAAGTCATTTTAAATTTTAATAGATGGCAGTGGCTTGAAAAATGCACTGGTCAAAGTAGGTCTTCTAGAGTAGTTACAAAAAGAACAGAAAGGTACATTACAGTTAGTCAAATAGATTGCCAATATATGGCAATCTCTCTTGGCTCTAAGTTATATATATCACTGTAGCCATATGTATCACAGGCAGAGATTTTATTTTATGTCTCATTAACCTGTTAGTCAAGTGAATAATAATAAATATTGCCTATAGTCAGTTATGTAATGAAAAGAAGTAGCTATTTCATTGTGTGTTTTTTAAACATCAATTTAGTTTAAAAATAAATTTGCTTCTATGCATTCAATGATAAGAAAAATGCTCAAATGTACTTTTATAATGCAAATGTTCTATTATCTTTATATTTAGCATTCAGATATTTGAATTACTACATACACAAATTATGTTCAAGAAATAAATCTTTTGAATTACATTGAGAACACACTATACAAAGTAAATATACATATTGTGTGTGTGTATTTCATCAGAGGATAATAACTTTTACACATAAAAGATACTGGAAGTGGAAAGAGTTTGCCAACAATACTTTCAATGTTAAACATCTTACTAGAATTAACTGTTTTTAGAACAAGTTTAGTTTTTAGTGAGACCCTGGAGTCTCTTGAACTGGCAGCAATCTACAGGTTGGGGTGTGGCTGCATGGGTCAATGTTAAATTACCTTGGTGCTATTGGTGGTATGTATAATGTTGATAAAAATTTTGTCTGCATCAATGATGGGCCTCTAGTGTATTACACACTACCAGAAGCAGCCTCTTCATAACGTTGGGGAATTTGATTCTGCCTCTGGCCATTGAGGTGAGTAGTAGACCTACAGGAATGACCAGGACATCTGCAATATTTTGAACATTAAAAAAAAAGAGAGAGATTTCAGCCAGGAGATGACAGTTTAGGAATAATAATATCTTATAAATTAAAAAAAAATTCCTGAATGTTATCTGAAAATATACTTATCCACACAAAATTAAAACTGTGGAATATTATTTAACCAATCTCCTGCTTAGCTAATTATAGTAACATCTTCAGGTAAACTACTATTTTTTACTCAAAATGAGGTAAATATATTCAATGACTAGAAATTGAGTTTATCTTGTAATTACATCTCGCAATTACATCACATACTGTAAAACTTTCTTCATTTATACATTAAAGATGCATTTCATCCTGTAGCCTATTTTCTTTGGAAAAAAAATGAGTCTTTTTAATTTTTTTTAATCCTCGCCATGGGTTATGCATATATGCATTTAAGTTCTTTGATTAATCTCTCCCTTCCTCTACTCCCCGACTCCCACATTCCCTCTGAAATTCATCAAGTCTGTTCCGTGCTTCTAAAGGCAGTGTTTATTAAAATACATTTCATTTTCAAAATTGAGCAATTAGTTGTTAAAGTATGTATACATTTTTTTGGGACACCCTGTATTAAAGTATGTTAACTATTATAGAATTTGAATTAAATAAACATTTATAGAGAGTTCAGTATATTAAATCTTTTTTTAAAAATATATCTTTATTGATTCCAGAGAGAGGAAAGGAGAGGGAGAGAGAGAGATAGAAACATCAATGATGAGAGAGTCATTGATCAGCTCCCTAGACCACAACCCAGGCATGTGCCCTGACTGGGAATCGAACCCCGATTGCCTGGATCTTAGGTTGATGCTCAACTGCTGAGCAACGCCTGGCCAGGCAGTATATTAAATCTTTATATGCAAAAACTCTCACTAATTAAAAGGATATTCCATATTATGATAATCAGAAAAGTAATTTTATTTCTTTTAAAAACGTGTAGCACATGAATGGTTAAAAAAGCTGTGGTACATTTATGCCATGGAATAATATGCAGCTGTAAAAAAGAAACCTCTCTTACCCTTTGGCATAGCATGGATGGAACTGGAGAGTATTATGCTAAGTGAAATAAGCCAGTCAGAGAAGAACAAGTACCACATTATCTTTCTCATATGTGGAATATAATGAACAAAATAAACTGATGGACAAAATAGATCCAGAGACAGAAACATGGATCAGACTGAGGGATCTCAGAGGGAAGGTGGGGGTGGGGGAGTGGGTGGGGAGAGATTCATCAAAGAAGTTATATGCTTATATGCCTATGGACACAGACATTAGTATGGGAAGGCCTTGGCATGGGGTGGATGTGAGATGGAGGGGATCAATGGGGGAGAAAAGGGGACAATACTTTCAACAATAAAGATAAGTTAAAATACAAACAAACATGTAGCACATAGGAAGCAATGTTCTAAATGTTAAATGTTACACATTTAAAATTCATTTTGTTTTGATGTAGAAAATAGATAATAATCGCTTAATACTTTTTGCATGCAAGTAAATTAAGCTAAATTTCTCACAATAATGTGTACTCTCTCATGCACTAAGCAGTCATGCTATTTTTCTGTATGTTTTACCTTCTTAGTTATCGCTACATGAAGAATTCAAAGGAAAACTTTTGCAGTCTAGATTAAGTTATAAATTCTACAAAGTGGGAATTTAACATTGTAGAAATGCTAGAAATCTTTTTAAAGATCTCATTTATTATCTTAGCAAATCAAAGCACTATTTGATGTATGGTAGGTATTTTAATTTTTCTATAAATGTATGTTGCAACACAATTGACAATGTTGAACTATAACCCATTTCCTATAAATTTTACTTTAATTATCACTAATATTGATGGCAATAATTTTGACTAAATATTTACATTTATTGATATTGAGGTTGATGCTTTAAAAATACTATCATTCACAGTGTTAAATTCAGGTTTTTTGGACTTTACAAAGGACATATGGAAATTAGAACTATATGTGGGAGCTGAACCATGGGTAGTAGTGAAATTCAGGTAGTATGGATATACAAATTTCCAAGTAGGTCTACTTCTCCTGTATTCTCAGAGAGCCTAATATTTATTTTGGCAACAAGAGGGGCTGCAACTGGAAATAGGTTTGGAATTTGAGTTAAAACTTCAAAACATTTGAAACAACCTATATAGTAAATCATAATACAGATCAGCCATACTTGCATTTAAATACAATGATAAAATACTTCCCTCTTTGCCCCCAAGAAGATATTCTTTCCTATCAAAATAAATACATTGACTTCATAAATACAATATGCCATGAGTTTTTAAAATACTCTGGTGACATAAACTGTTCTTGTACACTGTAGAAGGGGTTTTATTTATACTACTGACTTCATTGAGTTTTTTTTATTGTATGACTGACTTCTACACTTATAAAGTATTTGCAGAAATAATCAAGTGCCAGCACAAATTCAGAAACTTTCAATCATGCATTTTAGAAATATATATGCTCAGCAATTGCTTTCACATCCCATCTTATAATTAATCCATAGGCTGTTTTTAAATCACAGTGTCAGTTTTGAAAGTTGTCTTCAGAAAGACTGCGAAGATGTTCATTTCCTCAAAAATATTATTTTCTAAGCATTATCCTGACTTATGTAATTTGGACAAATCATGAAGGGCAGTTTATGAGGACTTAACGTTATTTTAAAATCAATCCCCCTTAGACCCTAGAGCTGTCCCTTGGGAAAACATTAGTAGGAACTGGATTAATGTTTTGTAGTTTGTCGTTTCAAACTCTCTGTTTTAATATTGCTCAGATGCTACTGGCTATTTGCTGTAGAGTTATTATTTTGTAATACCAAATTTTATGTGCTCTCCTAAGGGTTCCTCATCTTGGTTTTAATTTATTATACTAGTACTTTATTTGGCTGCAAGTAAGTACTTGGGCATTATTCTGTTGTTCAGTTTTAGGTGCCAAAATACTTTGGATCAATATGACTCCTAGAAAAATGAGGCTATAAAAAACAATGTGTTTAGTAGAACATTTTTATCATTACTAAAACTTTCAGTGCAAGTAGTGAAAACTAAAGGTCTCAGCCTTCTCTCACCCTTTAAGAATCTTCAATGTGCTTCTGTGTGATTGTTGAATATAAACTGTGTATGAGTACTTTGTTCATCCATGAAAAAACACATTGAGTTTGAAGTTATTTAATGTTACTATATAAATTACTCTGTAGATATTTCCAGTTACAATCTGATGTGCATAAAGTAATGGGGTAGAGTTAAGAGAATGATTTAGTGCCTTCCTCCAGAAATATCTCTGCTTCTAACAAAAAAACTAAGTTTGAAACGTAGTTTATAAAAAATAGAAAAGGGAAAAGGAAATTCTACATCTCTGTGAACTTCTATGAAGAAAATGATTTATTTATTTTATAAAACAAAGTTCAGATAAATGAAATACTGAGATAATTGTACAATAATATACCACTAGATGTTTTCTTAATGATATTCTATGCAAAATATTTGTTTGACAAGAAGACCTATAACAAGACTTTCACTGAATTGATCTCTTTGCATTTAAAGTAAAGTTCACATAAGAAGTTCATACTGTATTTTTATAGAGATCTAGTAAGAATATGTACAAATAACATAAACATAGAAAAAACTCATTCCATTAATACAGGTCAGAGTCTAAAGGGGTTTCAGAAGGCTACGCATAAGTAGCCTCTTCCCACATCCCATAGGAAAATATGGATCAGCATCTGCTGTAATGTTGTGCAATAAAATGTCTAGAATCATTTGAACACAATAATTTTGTTGTTCTACTGATCTCTGGAGACAGAAGGACAACACTTAACCCTGGAAAGCTTCTGTACAGAAAGTCATTTTTCCAGCAATGGTAAATTTGCTCTTCCCTGGGCTCTCAAAGAGAACAGGTATTCACTAATGGACAATAATGAGTTTTACCTGAGACTAAGGACACAGCTAAACTGAAGAAAATATCACTCAGTGAGTTAATTATTGAGAGATATTTTCTATGTTTAAGTGACTTTTTTTTTAAAATTTAAATATATCTTTATTGATTTCAGAGAGAGGAAAGGAGAGGGAGAGAGAAAGAGAGAGAGAGAGATCAATGATGAGAAAGTCATTGATTGGCTGCCTCCTGCATATCCCCGACCGGGGATCGAGCTCGCAACCCGGGTATGTGCCCTGACTGGGAATCGAACCTGATCGCCTGGATCCCAGGTCGACACTCAACCGCTGAGCCATGCCCGGCCAGGCTAAGTGACATTTTAAATATATCTTTATGTTCACATCCTGTGCTCCTTGTCAAAATTATACAGTTTCAGAAGATGAAAAGTCAGGTAATTTATTCAATAAGTTATCAGTTTTTAATTTTTTTCTTTCTGTTATCTCCTACGCTGAAATCACTGCTTCTTGTGTATTGTTTTAGCAAAGTGGAATTTTAAGTTCATTTTTTACAACATATTTTCTAAGATTTCACAAAAAGATTAAAGCTAAGCTCTACAGATCTATACATCTGTAAAACAATAACACATAAAGAATACATGTTGAAATATTTTTATATAGGCTTTCATGAAAGGTTTAAACCAAATGTGTAAATTATTTCTTGATTTTTCTTTAACATGAACAGAGAATTTTTGATTATTCTTCCTTAACAAAGAATTCTCAATACTACATGTGAGTCCATTCTGTTTATCTTTAAATTGAGGTATAAAAATCTGAAAAGCATAGACTGTACAACTCAATATGATGTATAATCACTTCCTAGATTATTCCCAACATATATGAAAGATCCATTGTGCCCCTTCCCAGTCATAGATCCCAGAGAAAACCACTATTTCTGACATCAATATAGATTAGTTGTTGTTATTTTTAAAAATTTCTTATAAATGAAATAATGCAAAGGCAAACTTCCTGTTGGATTCTTCCTTTCATCATTATGACTATGAGTTTCATCCATGATTTGCATGTAGCAGCAGTTGCTCTTTTTTGTTGGTGCATAATGTTCATTTTATGAGTGTAACACAATTTATATATCTGTTCTACTGCACACAAGCAAATGGGTTGTTTTCAATTTGAACAAAGAGGAATAAAGCTGTTATAAACATTTTTGGGCATATCTTTTAATAGATATGCACATTCAATTCTCTTGAGTATATAACTAGGGATAGAATTTCTAAGTCATAGGATGGTAACCTGTTTTTAGTAGCCATTGTCAAAAAGTTATAGAAAGTGGTTGTAATATCTCTCTATTTTATTTATTTATTTATTATTTATTTAAAATTTTATTTTTCAATTACAGTTTGTATTCAACCTTATTTTGTATTAGTTTTAGGTATACAGCATAGCAGTTAGACAATTACATAGTTTATAAAGTATATATTTGAAGTACCCACTTTTCACCATACATAGTTATTACAATATTGTTGACTATATTTCCTATACTTTAGTTATATCCTTCTATTTTGTAACTACCAATTAGTACTTCATAATCCCTTCATCTTTTTCATCCAGTCCTCCCCAAACTACCCTCCCCTCTGGAATGCATCAGCCTGTTCTCTGCATCTATAAGTCAGTTTCTATTATGTTTGTTCATTTATTTTGTTCTTTAGATTCCATGTATAACTAAAATCATATGGTATTTTTCTTTTGTGTGGCTAATTTTACTTAGCATAATACTCTCTAGGTCCATCTATGCTGCCACAAATGATGTCATTCTTTACTTATGGTCGAGTAATATTCCATTGCATATATGTGCCACAACTATTTTTATCCATTCATCTACTGATGGGTACTTGAGTCGCTTCCATATCTTGGCTATTGTAAATGATGTTTGATGAACACAGTGATACATAGATTCTTTCAAGTTAGTGCTTTGGGTTTATTCAGATATATACTCAGAAGTGGAATCAATGGGTAATAAAGCAGTTTCATTTTTAATATTTTGAGGAACCTCCACACTGTTTTCCATAGTGGTTATACCAATCTGCATTCCCACCAACAGTTTATGAGGGTTCCCTTTTCTCCACATCCTTGCCAATACTTGTTGTTTATTATTTATTGATGATAGACATTTTGATAGGTATGCGGTGATATTTCATTGTGGTTTTAATTCACATTTCTCTGATGATTAGTGACATTGAACATCTTTTCATATATCTATTGGCCATCTGTATGTCCTCTTTGGGGAAGGTCTAGGCAGGTGCTCTATTTTTTAACTGGATTGTTTGTTTTTGCTATTGAGTTGTAGGAGTTATTTATAAATTTTGGATATTAACCCCTTATCAACTGTATTAGCTACAAATGCATTATTATTTGCATTGCCACGAGCCAACTTGATAAGTATCCTTTTTCTTGATTTACAGGTAAAGAAACAGAGGTATAGGTAAGTTGCAGACTTAATAAGAAAAAAAACAAGGATTACATCCAGGTGAACCAACTCCAGACCCAGTGCTTTTAGCCACTATACTACCACTTCCCTTATAAATAAAGATAGCGAAGTTTCATGAAGTTACCAAAGAAAAGCAGCAAAGTAATAAAATGAATATGACATATTGGAAAGGAAGAGAAAGGAAAAGTAGTGGAAGTGAGATTTATCTCCTTCCCCATGTAAATGTAGTAAAAATGTCTAAAGTAAACATGCCAAGACACAGCAGGATACGCATAATGTTTAGAAATATGTCAGTAACACTGAAGTAGCGAAAAACTGGAGAAGGGAGCAAGGGTGAGAAAGGTTGAATTTCAGTGTTATTTGAGTTGCTATCATGTTTATGTGCTATTTGCACTAAAAAAAGACTATTTCTACTTATTTAGAAATAGTCAACTGTGTAAAGGCATCAAAACATGAAATTAAAAGTCATCTTTATGTCTCTTATGCATTCGTTAAATATTTGCTTTATCAGGATCAGGATTTTTAGCTAGAAGTCTTTTGCAAAAGAAAAGTCAGGAAATATGGATTTTAAGAATGTGTCCCTGGTAATATTGCCAGGCAAGGGAGAGAGAAGGTGCAAACTGGATTTCAACCCTGCTTCTCAGTGGCAGCTCTGACTACAAAGGCAGGCAATTCTCTGTAGCCAGGCAGTAAGAATATCGATCCTCTGGAACGGTAGTAAACAACTTAGAGTAAACGAATGAGCATCATGGTGCCTGAAGGAGTCTACAGCCTCTCTGTGCTGTTCTTTGTTTTTTACAGAGTAAATCTCATAAATATTGCACTAATAGTCTAAAAATGTGCATTTTTAGACTCTGTTATATTTTTACATGTGTTTACTTTATAACAGCAAACACTTTTATGCTCCCTTTATTTTTATTTTACTTTTTAAAAATTATCTTTATTGTTGTAAGTATTACAGGTGTACCCTTTTTCCCCTCATTGACCCATTCCACCCCACACCCACTTTCTGCCCCAGACCTTCTATTTTCTGTGTCCATAGGTTATGCATACATGCATGTAAGTTCTTTGGTTAATATCTCCCACCCACCTACCCATCCCCACCTTCCCTCCAAGATTTGTCAGACTGTTCCATGCTTCTGTGTCACTGAATCTATTTTGTTCATCAGTTTATTATGTCCTTTAGATTACACATATGAGATCATGTGACGTTTGTCTGTCTCTGCCTGGCTTATTTTGCTTGCATAATATTCCCCAGGTCTATCCATGCTGTCCCAAAGAGCATGAGATCCTTCTTCTTTATGTCTGTATAGTATTCCATGGTGTAAATATCCCATAGCTTTTTTATCCACTCATCTACTGATGGGCACTTTCCAGATTTTAGCTATTGTAAATTGCACTGCTATGAACATAGAAGTGCATATATTCTTTCTCATTGGTGTTTCAGGATTTGTAGGATATATTCTTAGAAGTGGGATCACTGGGTTAAAAAGCAGTTCCATTTTTAATTTTTTGAGGAAATTCCATACTATTTTTCATAGTGGCTGCGCCAGTCTGCTTTCCCACCAGCAGTGTACCAGGGTTTCCCTTCCTCCACATCCTTGACAGCATGTGTCATTTGTTGACCTGTTGATGGCAGCCATTCTGACAGGTATGAAGTGATATCTCTATAGGACACTGGAAAAAGAAATAAAGGAAGATATAAACAAGTGGAAGAATGTACCATGTTCATGGATTACAAAGATTAATATAATTAAAATGTCCATACTACCAGAAGCAATCTCTAGCTTCAATACAATTCTTATTTAAATACCAAGAGCATATTTCACAGAGCTAGAACAAAAATTCCAAAAATTTATATGGAACCAAAAAAGGACCCAAGTAGCAACAACAATCTTGAGAGAGAAGAACAGAGTTGGAAGGATCACTTTGCCAGATATCAAACTATACTACAAAGCCATTGTAATCAAAACAACCTGGTATTGGTACAACAACAGACGTGAAGATCAATGGAACAGAACAGGGACCCCAGAAATAGACCATGTCAGTTAATATTTGACAAAGGAGGCAAGAGCATCCAATGGAATAAAGACAGTCTTCAATAAATGGTGGTGGGAAAATTGGATAGGTACATGCAAAAAAATGAAAGTAGATCACCAACTTACTCCATACACCAGAATAAATTCAAAATGGATAAAAGACTTAAATGTAAGTTACAAAACCATAAAAATCCTGGAAGAAAACATAGGCAGTAAACTCACAGACATCTCACATAGTGATATTTTCACTGAAACATCACCTAGGGCAAGAGAAACAAAAGAAAAAATAAAATAAACAACTGGAACTACACAAAACTAAAACGCTTCTGCACAACAAAAGAAATCAACCTCAAAATACAAAAGAAACCCAAGGTATGGGAGAACATATTTGCCAAAGATGCATCTGATAAGGGGCTAATTTCCAAAGTGTACAAAGAATTCATACAACTCAACAAGATGAAGACAAACAACCTAATTTAAAAATGGGCAAAGGACCTGAATAGACACTTCTCTGAAGAAGACAGATGGCCAAGAGACATATGAAAAAATTCTCAATGTCGCTAACCATCAGAGAGATGTGAATTAAAACCACAATGAGGTATGCTCTCTTTAAAATGGGAATCTACTACTTGAATTTTCCAGTTAAGGTAGTCAAAGCAGTGTTGCTTAAATAAATGGGACTACATCAAATTAAAAAGCTTCTGCACAGCAAAAGAAACTGACAACAAAACAAAGAGACAGCCAACAAAATGGGAGATGATATTTGCAAATGGTAGCTCTCACAGAGATTTAATTACCAAAATATATAAAAAACTCATAAAACTCAACACCAAACAAACAAACAACCCAATCAAAAAATGGGCAAAGGACCTGAACAGACATCTCTCCCAAGAAGACATATGGATAGTCAATAGATACATGAAAAGATGTTCAACCTCACTAGTAATTAGGGAAATGCAAATTAAAACTACAATGAGATGCTATTCCACACCTGTTAGAGTGGTTATTATCAACAAGAAAAGCAATAACAAGTGTTGGAGAGGCTGTGGAGAAAAGGGAACACTCATTCACTGCTGGTGGAATGTAGACTGGTACAACCACTATGGAAAACAGTCTGGCAATTCCTCAAAAAATTAAGAATAAAGCTGCCATACAACCCAGCAATCCCTCTCCTGGGTATATACCCGAAAAACTCAAAAACATGTATTCTAAAAGATGTATGCACCCCTATGTTCATTGCAGCATTATGCACGGTGGCCAAGACATGGAAACAGCCCAAGTGACCGGCGATAGAGGACTGATACAGAAGATGTGGTACATGTACACAATGGAATAAATACTACTCAGCCATAAGAAAGAATGAAATACTGCCATTTGCAACAACATGAATGAATCTTGAGGGAATTATGCTAAGTGCAATAAGTCAGTCATAAAAAGCTAAGGACTATATGATTTTACTCATATGTGGGATATAAAACTGAAACTCATGGACACAGACAGCAGTGTGGTGGTTGTCAGAGGAAAGGGGAGGGGGGTGAAGAGGGTCCTAATATATGGTAACGAGAAAGGATTTTGACTTTGGGTGGTGGGCACACAGTACAATATACAGATCTTGTAACACTGAAACCCACACCTGAATTCTATATGTTCATATTAACCAATGTCACCCCAGGGCACAAGGCAGGGGCTGTTGCAGCAGGGTGGTCTAGACCCGATCGGGCATCATTCCGTGTGTCAGGGAAAACCAGCATGTGATGTCCACTGGGCAAGGGACTGAATGAGCGGAAGGACAGACAAAACTTCAAATGCCCATTGCCTATCTAGAACCAGTCGTGTGCTAAGCAAATCTGAGGATAGAGCAGAAAATGGGAGAACTTGTCCTTAGCTTCCCATTCCTCTCAAGGTCTAGCAGGCATTGTGTTAACTTCACCCAGGTGCTTGTGATGTCACAGATAATGGCAGGATGAACAGGGGCACACAAAGGGTGGAGGTAGGGGGAATGTGGGCCACAAGTCCAAAGCCTAAAAACAAAATGGCAAAGGGCAAAGGATGAGGCCTCAATAACTGACCAACCCCTTTTGGACTTTTAGCAGCTGTGACTCCCTGAAGTGAGTATTTGACTCCAGATGGACCCCAGAGGTCCCATCCACCAGAGCTCATCCTGCCTTAGCATCTGTTCTGTAATTCCGAGGGGGCAGCTTCCCTGGGGTTCCAGAGGCCAGAGCCTGCTCTAAGCCCAGTGCTGGAACCTCCAAGATTACACCCAGATGTGGCCCACCTCTTCGGAGGACCTTCCCAGCTTCTCTGTGAAGTCTGGAGTCAGGTACCCTTTATCCATGGTTGCCCTGGCTGCCAGCCTCACCTGCCAGGTGTGAAATATTCTGAGAAGTGGACAGGGAGCCCTGACATGACTGGTCCTGTACCCCAAGACATCTTTCCCTGGAAAGCAACTTATTTCTTCACTTCTTTTTAAACTTGGTAGAACAATATTTAAACCTTAGCTCATATAGCTGGTAGCTCCATGGTCAGGATTCAAACCCAGATTGTGATCACAGAGCTTGTGTTCTGGACTATGGTATTTCCTCACAGTATATTTATCATATGTTATCATTTTCTTTCTTTCTCTCTTTCTCTCTCCCTCTCTTCTCTCCCTCCTTCTGCCCCTCCTTCCCTTTCTTTCTTTCTTTCTTTCTTTCTTTCTTTCTTTCTTTCTTTCTTTCTTTCTTTCTTTCTTTCTTTCTTTCTTTCTTTCTTTCTCTTCTCTCTCTCTCTCTCTCTCTCTCTCTCTCTCTCTCTCTCTCTCTTTCTTTCTTTCTTTCTTTCTTTCTTTCTTTCTTCTTCTTTCTTTCTTTCTTTCCTTCCTCCCTCTCTCCCTCCCTCCCTCCTCCCTCCCTCCCTCCCTCTTTCTTTCTTTCTTTCTTTCTTTCTTTCTTTCTTTCTTTCTTTCTTTCTTTCTTTCTTTCTTTCTTTCTTTCTTTCTTTTCTTTCTTTCTTTCTTTCTTTCTTTTCTTTCTTTCTTTCTTTCTTTCTTTCTTTCTTTCTTTCTTTCTTTCTTTCTTTCTTTCTTTCTTTCTTTCTTTCCTTTCTTTCTTTCTTTCTTTCTTTCTTTCTTTCTTTCTTTCTTTCTTTCTTTCTTTCTTTCTTTCTTTCTTTTCTTCTTTCTCTCTTCTTTCTTTTTTCTTTCTTTTTCTTTCTCTCTCTCTCTCTCTCTCTCTCTCTCTTTCCCTTCCCTTCCCTTCCCTTCCCTTCCCTTCCCTTCCCTTCCCTTCCCTTCCCTTCCCTTCCCTTCCCTTCCCTTCCCTTCCCTTCCCTTCCCTTCCCTTCCCTTCCCTTCCCTTCCCTTCCCTCCTTTTTTCCCTTTTCCTTTTTCTTCTTTTTCTTTTTTGAAGTTCTTAGGGTTCATACTTATAATAAGCACACACATTACTCATAAATTGATCATACTGGCTTCTAGTGCCAGAAGATGTAGGTCAAGGACTACCATTGTCAGCATAGCAGCATCCCACATTTCTAACTGAGCTTTGCAGTCCAGATTTTCTCCTTCATCTAGTTTGAAGTATCTAAATATATAAAGATTATATTCTAAGTACATTGTGATCTATCCTGAAATATATTCACCAGTGTGTTATTCCATATGGATTAGAAGTCAATTTCTCTGGCCTTCCTGGAGTATGTGTAATAAGGACTCTCATTCATGTCTAGAAAGTGAATGTATTATTTGTTGCTAGTTAATACTGGAGCAATGTATTGGATTAAAGTAAGAGCAACACAATTTGATCATTGTGAGCACGCCACTTGATCCACTATTCATTGTACATTATGTTGTATATCATGCATATGACATGCAGAAGTTTGAGAACAAAGAATCATATAAATCAGCAAAAGTATTTGAATTTACATTTTTAATAAAAGTCAATTTAACATATCATTGGACATAATTCATATATTACAAAATTAGTGTTAGCTCTCTGCTCATGAGATTTGTTTATAGTACATCAGAGTACATATGTATACATATATATTTTTAAAATATATCTTTATTGATTTCAGAGAGAGGAAAGGAGAGGGAGAGAGAGAGACAGAAACATCAATGTTGAGAGAGTCACTGATCAAGACCGCAGCCTGGGCATGCGTCCTGACTGAGATCGAACCCCGATCGCCTGGATCCTAGGTTGACACTCAACCGCTGAGCCATGCCCGGCCGGGCCAGAGTATATTTTGACTTTCATTTCCAACAAACTTTGAGGTTAGTAAGATATAAAAGGTTTTCCTCCTTCAAATAGACCCAAATTCTGTTTTAAAAAAGGAGAAATATCATAAACTCTTTCTAACCTCTCCAGAGCATAAATAATTTACAGTTATGACATTTAACCATATTATCTGATATAATTTAAGGACAGCTCAGTAAGGAACAATCTCTTGATTTTCTTTGTTTAAACAAAAATAGCAAACTGGTACAAATTTGGGACAAGGATTTTTTTTATAGGAACTCTAAAAAAGATAATCACATGTCAGACTTATTTGAAAACAATAAATTACTAAATATTATTTCCATCTTTTTTCCCAAAGACAAAAAACATATGATTTATTTTGGGGTTTCAGGGCAATAAAAGGGAATTTGGAAAGGATAATCCAGGAAAATCCACCTCTTGATGTCCTGTCAAATGGGAATAGATGAACTGGATGGTTTTTTCACACATAAAATATTATCTTACTTGTCTTTAAAAGGCAAAATAATGTTGGATGGAAAGTAGTTACTCTGACATAATTTGGCTTGGCAGAAGCAAGCAAGTTGAGACAGATTTTGTCAGGCTAAGCATTTTTAAAAAATAATTTAATAATTAATAAAAAATTAACAATAACATTGATTTTTATTTCCAGGTGACATTACTTCTAATTTGACAATTTTTAAAACTCCAGTCCCTAGTGATATCAAATGAACCTAGGGGTGGGCAGCTCTGGATAGAATTTGTAGTAGTGACAATAAAGCATAGCTGACAACCTGTGGTTAAACACTCTCAAGCTCTGATTTCTTGACTTGTTTACCAACAATCCATTGTAATTCATACAGTGTTAATGTGGGAGTATAGTGAGTGATCCCTGGAGCTCATTAAATGAATATTTTTCTTTAAAATAACTTTTGCCTCCTTGTTTAAAGCCCCTTTCCTCTCTCTCTCCCTCCCTCCCTCCTTCTCTCTCTCTCTCTCTCTTTCCCCCTCTTTTCGGCAATGTATCAAAACAGCTCTGTCATTGATGACTTCCACAATTTCTTGGCTTTTATTGGTTTATTAATTTTGATATTTCTGTACTATTTACTTATTTATTTTTAATCCTTACCAGAGGATATGTTTTATTGATTTTAGGGAGAGAGGAAGGGAGACAGAGAGAGAGACAAGCACAGAGAGAGAGAGAGAAACATCAATGTGAGATGAGAAACATGCTCCTGTATGCACCTGATTGGGGATGGAACCCACAACCTGCACATATGCTCTGACCAGGAATGGAACCAACAACCTTTTGGTGTATGGGAGGATGCTCCAAGGAACAGAGCCACATCGGCCAGGGCTGTACTTTTATTTAAATATGGTTTCAGGAAAAACAGAAAGTAAACGTTTCCCTAGTCTGTCATCTTGAACTGAATGTACCTGTTGATTTTAGCACCCAAAGTTGTCATAGAAAAAACCCAACCATGGCATTAACAGATGTAGCCCTGAAGATTTCAACTTTTCTTCAACAATAACTAAGGATATAGGATGTGGTAATTTCTAATGGGAAAATAACTACTGTGATCTACAACATAGAAAGAACATCTAGACACATGAATACACTTACATACACAATAATATGTATCAGCATGAAGACTATACATACACACATTTACACACACCATAGGCATTCTATATTGTGTGAACTTAAAAACAGAGCAGTTGAAGATTAATATATATTATATTTTCAAGACTCTCTTAGTGAATGAAGTCCTTAGGCACCAAAGCCAGGCTGTCATTGATGAGAACCACTTTTTTTTTTTAATGTCATTTGACAATGTGATTGATTAAGAAATGTCTAGAACTGTTACTGAACTCAAACTGTACAAGTAAAAATCCAGATAAAAATTTCAGGATAGTAGTCTAAAATAATTTTTCAATGTTAAGCTTGCTCTATCTGCAGTCATCTACTCCTGATTTTAATAAGTGCATTCTTCCATATGTGTCAATTATTCTATTATAAATGCTGACATTATAACTTTTCTTTGACAGTATTTTTCAATGCTGACATGATTTACAATTAGAGAAGAATAGAAGTTTATAATAATATTGTGTAACCTGTAATTTAAAAATCAGTTTTGATTTGTGGGATGTAATATTTCCTATCCATATATCAGAACAACAAATGAACTACAGAATCTCAGTAATACTATGTCTATAAGCCATACACTTAAAAACAAAACAAAAACAACCTATTGTATAGCTCCACCTATTTATGCTATACAATGCAAACCTTATTTCTTGCTAATAAAGGACTTTTGCTGAAACAATTTCATTGTCATTAAAACTATTACCTTTCTAAAATGAATCCTTCTGTTGAGCAAAACATGAGGTAAGTAATTCAGTATCCTTGTTTCCTAGGCTGCAACTGGTTTTGTTCAGGGTCTTCCTTAGATTATGACAACTGATTAGCTAATAGAGAAAATTATGTTCTCTGTAAAACATAAAAGTAGAATCATGATGTATACCAAAAAGAAATTCTCTGGTTTGGAACCACTTCCAAAGGAAACCCCGCCTTATAAGTGTAAACAAAGTTCAATCCCAGATGCCTGTGCTCATTCAGATCAACCACACTGATGTCAGCAGTCTGCACTATTTTTTAAAATTTATTGTTTAAAATATTACAGATGTCTCCTTTTTTCCCCGTTGACCCCATCTCCTCATGATAACCCACAGATGCTCTTGGATACAGGGAATGAGTTGGTCTAGGTAATATTGTAAAATGTAAAAACATCTCATGCTCTATTCTCAATATATTTGAGATTAGTGAGTAAACTATTTTGTAAAACTATTAGTGAGTAAAATTATTTTTGTGTATTAACATATGTACACAGATATTTTAGCTTTATATCTCACTAAATTTTGATACCAATTTCTTATTAAGTTTCTTCAGTCCCCAAACACTCTACCAAAAAAGTAATTAGAACTTACATTAAGAAACTCCATAGTGAATAATTTTAGAGAAATTTTCCATGCTCATATTCTATTAATTTTTTTTTTTGAAATTGGGTTTCTTTTACTGAAGCTTACTATTTCTTTAAATTAAAACTTTACTCTTTTAAAACAATTTAAGTTTCACAGCATAAATGAGAGGAAGGTATAGGAATTTCTCCTATGTTCTCAGGCCCCACACATGCATAGTTTGTCTTATTATCATCATCCCTCACTAATGGTACATTTGTTTCAATTGATGAACCTACATTGGCACATCATAATCACCCAAAGTCCATAGTTTACTTCAGGGCTCACTCTCAGTATTATGCATTTTATGGGTTTGGATAAATGTATCCATCTTTATAGTATCATACAAAGTATTTTCACTGCCATAGAAATCCTCTGTGCTCCACGCATTCATCCCTATCTTTCCAACTCCTAAAAACCATTGATCTTTTTACTGTCTTTATGGTTTGACCTTCTCCAGAATACCATATACTTGGAATCATATAATATATACCCTTTCAGATGGGCTATATTCACTTAGTAATATGCATTTATAGTTTCTCTATATGTTTCCGTGCCTTGATAGCTCATCTCTTTTCAGCACTGAATAATAATCCATTGTCTAGATGTAAGGACATTTTGGTTGGTTCCACACTTTGGTAATTATGAAGAAAGCTGCTAACCATTTGTATGCAGGTTTTCATGTGGACATATATTTTTTTACTCCTTCATGTAAATACCAATGAGTACAGTGAATGAATTGTAATGTTAAAATTATATTTAGTTTTATAAGAGACTGCCAAATTGTTTTCCAAAATGATGCAACCATTTTGCATTTTTACCAGCAATAAATGAGAGTTCTTGTTGCTCCACATGCTCTCCAGCATTTGGTATTATGAAACAAAATTTATTCTTACAAGATAAATCAATCTTGAAACTTTTATTATATCTCCAGCATTAAGTTCATGTTTTTAGAAGAAATTATCTAAGCCAATTTTGAAGAACAACAAATATCTTGAATTGTAACCAGAAGTTACATTTATTTGTTCTTTCTATATGTACTTATTGAATGTCTTCTCTATCTCTGGTGCTATAGTGTTAGTGCTATGGAAACAAAGATGAACAAAACGAAATGATTTTGTTCTCAGGAGGTTTTAAATTGTCATAGTGAAGGACAACAAAATCAAGTAAATTAATTAATAAAATTATATTATTGTGTCAGAATATACAATTAAAGTCATTCCAGAGAACAATTTGTTAGTAGTTAGATAAATGAAATGCACAAGCTTACTGTTATCTGGAAGTGAGATAACTTAGGTCTCCATTACTAGCATATTCCATCAGTAAAATATGGTGAGACAGTGCAATACAATGCAGCAATCAGACACAACAAACTAAAGGTACGTACAGCAACACTGGTCTATTTTAAAAATTATGTTGCCTCAAAACTTTAGAAAGTCAGTGAGAACTTAACACTTCTTATATAAATTTAAATACATATTAACCCAAACTGCATTATACATATATTTAATAAAATACCCATAACTACATTTATCAAACATTTTTTTTTTTTGGATCCCTGAAGAATAAAACAAAGAGTTGACAGCATAGATCCAGGGAGAAAAAAATAATAGTAAAATAGAAATAATAAAAAATAAGATTGAAGGGACTTGCATACAACATTAATGATATTTCCCATGTACTGAGAAATATTTCCAAATAAACTCTGTCAGAGTTTTACACAAAATACAAAGAACAAGTTGTCATGATCAGACAATTTGATAAAAAGCAATGCAAACAGATGACCAAAAACATCACTTATAATCCGGAAATAGAATGTAAAGCAATGATAGACCATTGGTTTCCTTCTCTTAAACTGACAACAATGATAAAATTTTTTAATATACAGCATTGATGAAAATGTATGAAAACAGACTTCTATAAAGTATGGAAGGAAGTATAAAATGATGTAATATTCTTTCAGGACATGAATTTTAAAGGTATATGCTCAATGATCTAGCTGTTTAACTTCTAAAGATATATAATAAAACTAAATGTACTGATATGGTTTTAAAGATGAATGCTGTCATTGATTAATAAAATTATGTAGATTTCAGGTATACAATTCAAGAATATATTACCTATATATTGTATTGTGTGTTTACCACTCCAAGTCAGTGTCACCCCAATAAGTTCAATAAAAAATTAAAATTAAAAATATAATAATAAAGATGGATGTTGAATTTCTGCTTCTAGAATGGTATCATCGCTCTATTCTAATAGACTCTCTGATTATAATACCTAAAAATTTAAGAATAAAAGTAAAGCTTTTATATTTTATAAAAGAATTAACTTACTGAGAATTCTATAGTGTAAACATAAAGAGGTAGATTGTTGAGGTTAATCAAAATTTGGATCAGTACTTGTGACAGTGTGTTTCCTGTATTTTCTTGTTAATGGATTTCCATAGAGGGTGAGCCAAAGTCATGAAGTAGTGTGGAAAATTAAAACCATGAAACCCAGAGGTCTCCTTTTTGGCTGGAGGACATAGGGAAACAAGTCTGAGAAACCTTGTTCCTGTAGATACCTAGAGAAGAGGATCCTCTAAGTCTATGTATGAAAAAATACCACATGTATACACATGACAGATTCAAAGAAGCAATGCAAAGGCTTAAGGCACTGAACTGTAAAAAGGACCACACACTGTAGGTGAGATAGGGCTTAAAGACTGAATAAAATATGCAGGATACATATGTATAAATAATATATGTATATATAATATGTATTTTTATATATAACATGTATTTTATATATAATAGGTATACAGGTTGTACCAAAAAAGTATACATATTTTACCAGCTGATAGCTCAGTTTTGAAAATGAAATGTGTTTTAATAAACACTGCCTTTATAATTATTTAACGTGTGTGTATATTTGGGGGGAACACCTTACATATATTATATTGTATATATAATATGTATTTATTCATAATAATTATAATTGATAGATATAAATATGTGTAATGCATGTATATAGTAAAAGTATAGTAAAATATATTGAATAATAAGTATATCATATAATCTTATCAAAGATATTTGCAAACATCTCTCTGCCTAAAAATTTACATGAATTTCTTAAGCTTAAGGCTCTTCAGAAAATAGACAATATGCTATCCCTATGGAAAATTAATAAATCAGTGCAATAAAATGTTTAAATCTCTATTAAAGGATAGGAGGGTCTATGATGGTTACATGATATACAATATAAGTAATTAAATAGCTAATCTTTTCATAGTTCTTTAAGGCCACAGCTACTCTCCAAATATTTTCAATCCACTAATTTTCTTTTTTTTTAAAAATATTTTTTAAATTGATTTTTAGAGAGAGAGGAAGGGAGAGGGAGAGAGAAACATTGATGTGAGATCATAACATCTATTGGATCGGCTGCCTCCTGCACGCCCCCTACTTGGGATTGAGCCAGCAACCTGGGCATGTGCCTTGACTGGGAATCAAACCTTTTGTGCACAGGATGTCACCCAATCAACTGAGCTACACTGGCCAGGGCTCAATCCACTAATTTTCAGAAGAATTATTTTTCTTTTATCATTTTACACATGGTCAACTATGATTACTCAAGCCCTGACATTTTGTTTCAAGATCCATTTACGGGCTCCCACTTGGAGTGTGAGTATGTTAATACAGTTTTCTGAGATAGAATCTGATCGCTCCTGCTCACCTGCATAAAATTGAACTGCCCTGGATTTAGGTGCCCACATTGATTCAAGCACATGTGGCTGAAGGAAATTCATGTGGTATAAAGCTAGAGTAGCCAATCGGTAATCAATGACTTTTTCCCACAATGGTTGGGCATTTCCCCCCAAATGGTCTGGACTATGCAGGAACTTCAGGCTATTGCTCCTTCATTTTCCATGTAATAAGCTCTGTGGTAGTGCACTCAGTCCTCCAGAGGTAGTATGGGAGATTGCCACCTATGGTCTCTTCTCTAGCTTCCTTTATATATAACTATTTCAACCATGACGCCCCCCTAATAGACATCCCCGTAGTCTGAGACTCAAACAATTTTTCTCTGAGTTCTTTTCAAATTTTCTAGCTACTTTTAAGCACCTGTCAAATATTGATCAGATCAATGCTTTCTTTCTGATCTCATCCCAGGGACTCCGCCACTGTCATTAGCAGGCTTATTCGTCAAATGAGTAACACATATTTACTTCAATTGCTAATAAACAGTTTATAATTATTCAGATTGGCAAAGAACATATATACATAACCCACAGATACAGACAACACTGTGATGATGGCCAGAGGGAAGGGGAGCGGAGGATGAGTGGAGGTGGGTAATTGGGGGTGGGGAATGGAGACAGTGTAATAGTGTCAACAATAAAAATAAAGATAAAAAAGAAAAACTGCAATAAAAAATAAAAATATTTTTAAAAAATTGTAAAAGTGGTTGGATTTTATACTAGCAAAACTCTAGTAAATTGGATTACAATCAAGAGTGCCAGGAGCTGTCAGATTTGAAAGAACTTGTCTTGTGAGTACTTTTACTTTGTCTAATTCAATGCAGTGTATCATACTACCTAAATGATGTTAAACAATATACCAACTCCACTCAGTACAGGGCACTAGTGTGATATACAAATGTGTCCCATATTATAAATGTGATATACAAATGTGTCCCATATTATAAATGAATTAAACATCAGGTTTTGCTATGATAATCTTTTCTAGTTCAATTAGCCAGAAATAATATATTAGCTTGCAAGTCTTTTAAATATGTTCATGTACACATATTATTTTGTGTGTGTATACACACACACAGAGAGAGAGAGAAGAAAGAAGAAAGGGATGTTGTTGTTGTTTGCCTAAAATAGGGCATCAGTAATTTTGCAGAAAAGAATGCTTAGTAATTTTGACCAAACATCATGTGTCATAATATTCCACTTAGAAAGCACTGTAACAGTTTCTAGAAATGGCAGAAAGTCTCTGAAAACTCTGCAAGATTATTCAGTTCCTGGTGTTCTCTTTATTGTAGTCAAATAGAAAATAGTCTTTATTATGAAATAATTACTTTTTTAATTAATAATTTTAAATTAATTATGTATTACAGGATAAAGAACAGACTGATGTCAGAGTAACTGACAGCCTTTTTGTGTTAGTATGCAAATCATGTACTGCAACTAAAAATACACATAGTAATTTTAGAGATGAAAATTTAATACAAAGAAAGTTATCTTGACCATTTAAAATTCAGTTCTCATCAATTTTCTACAAAGATAATGGCAATTTTGTAATTGGTTTAAAGATATAATCATAGGAATAGGATAGACCAAGAAATACTACTAATACTACTAATAAATTCTGCTCCCCTACAAGAGAACCACGTGGAAATAAATTTGTCTTATCACTCATGTTTCATATCATTACTTAAGTCCGTTTTCTTTTTTTCCCCTTTCAGCACATAAAAGAGTACTTTTGTATTAAACAATTGTATTTTAATTTTCCTTAAGAAATGAAGTTAATTCTTAAACTAATTTAATATGAGTTTTTGTGATGACTTAATTTTGGCAATTGCTAAGAACTATAGTAAACACAAACATTGTATATGATATAATGCCTGACTGATAAATTAATAATCTTGTTGAGCGCAACATGGATACATAGAAGTAATGAAGAACTTTTTAAAGCTAATAAAAGACCTATAAAGTTCAATATAACCACATTTTAAATATATTTTAAAGAACATTTCTATGAAGAGGAAGATGAGGAAGAAACATGTTATTGGGAATTATCAAGGCATACTTCTTGGAGCTCTTAGAACTTGAAATAATCCTTCAGTAATGTGCACATTTAAGTGAAGAGGGAAGAAACGAGAACATTTGATGTGTGAGAGGAAAGCAGAGATACATTTCAAGTTCTGCAGAAATAAGGGATGATTTATCTGAATTCGTAAATCATCATGTTGAGACTGTTGCTGAATAGTAAAAAGTACAAGACAGCTTCAGAGAAGGGGGATTTATTACTATGATTGGGGTGAGAGTTTGATCTCACAGAAAATGAAAGATAATAGCAGGTTCTTAAGTGAGAAAGCCCCTCTTTTACAGCAGTGCTTTTGACATCACTTTACAGATTTCATTCCAAATCATTTCTATGCAATTAAAATTGAACTCTAGCATTAATTAATTTCTTGTTATGAAAAATAGCTTCAAAAAGAAAATTAAATTCTTCTTCAATTAACTAGAGATATCTATTTTAAGCATACTAGAACAAAAGTGAAAGACAAGTTTCTATGATCAATTAATCTATTACATAATATAAAAGTTCACAAATTATATAATGAGATATAAGATAATATTTTTGTAAAATTGACAGAAAAATCTAAAATGTATAAATATGGATGTTAACAAACAGAAGGAGTAGAAGCAAAGTAAACATAATGTATCCTCATGGACTTCTTAAAGGAGAACAGTTTCTTTCAAAAGAGCTGTAGAAACAGTGTAAGAGGTATTTAGTCTTCTCAATTGCCTTTGGATGTTACTGCTTATATTTCTGAAACTAAGGCATTTTTATTGAGAAATTATTTAAGTGGAATGATTATCCTAAGTGCTATAAACTATTCTAGAGGTTTGTGAGTTATTTTCTTTTACGGAATTATATTCACATATATTCCGTCATTATTTTAATTAAGTAATTTATTATTCATCCCAGTCTTTTAAATGACAGGAAGCCTATTTTAAAAACGTTATTTGTACAGGAATCAGAAATATATTTTTACGCATGACTAAATGGCTCAAAAATAATTATGTTTCTAATAGATAAGCTCTCAACTTATGGTCCTAAGAGTAAATACATCAACTTTATCTGGGAAATGCTGGATGGAAAACAGGGGATAGGACTCAGAAATCTATTTTTACAGGTTTTTCGGGTGATTCTGATGGAGGTTAAAATTTGAGAAAAACTTAGTTTAACGTGGATATTTATATGTTGTTTTAATAAGCTACTTAATTTTGCATTTAATGACATTTATCTTTTTTTTGAACAATTATTGTAATATAGTTGTAATCTAATACAGTACTTTTTCCCTATAGTAATGCATTTTGTCTGTCACACAAATAACCCTTTTATGATAAATTTAAATTGGCATGGCACTGAGTTGTTCTAAAAGTTAATGATTAAGAACAATATACTTCAAAGTAAGGAAAATATGTAAGTTATAAATAATATAAAAATCTTGATTAACATATTAGCTACATAGAAAATGCATGATTAGATGTTACCACAGAAGGTAAATTATACATATATTCAGGGTATCCCCAAAAATGTATACACATTTTGAAAATTATAAAATCAGTGTTACTTAAAATATATTTCACTTTTAAAATGTAATAGAATCAGCTGTTAAAGTGTGTATATATTTTTGGGGGGACACGCTGCATATAATATATAAAATTTACCTTTTACTCTAAACTGTAAACCTGACAAACAATTATACCTCACAGTGTATATTTGCCAAAATTCCTGAATTAAACACTTAAAATTGGTGAATTTTATTGAATATAAATTATATCTTAATAATGTGACAAAAATTTAAGTCATGACTTTACAATTCCACCTAAACTCTCTCCCCTATTTATACATTTCCACAAAATTCTGATTATCCTGAGTTAAATGTTATATCTAAAAATTATATCATAGATTTATCAATGTAGATGAGCTAAGCAAAGGCAGTCCTGGGAACATTCCAGATTTGATAAATAATTTAGCTTTGAGTATGACAGAAGGAAAGTTAAGTTGACCTAAAAACGTTGAACCTTGTCCATTTCAGAAAAATCAGGAAATTATTCTCTCTCTATGAACAGACAGATCAGCTTTTACCTTAATAAGGATGGGAAAGTGCTACAGCACATAAGTTGTTTAAGCTTTGTCATCCACCTTGTGACACTGAAGTTGTGCCTGTAGGAACACACATAAGCATTACATCAGATAGGCACAGTATTTAACACAACTGTCCAACAGGTAATAACTTTGGCCAAGTACCAAACCTCCTTGAGCTTCAGTTTTCATATTTGCTTGTTAAGATTAAACACGCAAGCATCTGTGTAGTACCGAGCATGATAGTAGTACTGGGTAAGTGGATGGCATTGTTTTTCTTTTTCTTTTTTTTTTTTTAAATTTTATAAAAATACATCTTTATTGATTTCAGAGAGAGGAAAGGAGAGGGAGAGAGAGCGATAGAAACATCAATGATGAGAGAGTCATTGATCGAGCCCGCAACCCGGGCATGTGCCCTGACCGGGAATCAAACCCCCATCGCCTGGGTCCTAGGTCGAGGCTCAACCCCTGAAGCACGCAGTGCCGGGTGGCATTGTTTTTCTTTAGCTGGTACCAACTGTCTCTAAAATTCCCCCAAACCTCATTAATTCTGATATAACCTATTTGGCAATTGCATTCTATCCTTCCACATCTTTAAAAAGGAGTGGCACAAATCCTTCTTATCCTCTGGTGAGGACTAGTGTGATTGAAGCCAGGGAGGTGAGGAAGCAGGAAGCAAATAAATGAGGGCAGGTCCTCTGCCATAAGGATTCCCTGTGCCCAAATTCCGGTATTATGTTGGATGCTAATTTATGGGATTATTTCTGGAATTGCTGCTGCACCCCTGCAAGCCCCTGCCACTCACAGAAATCAGAATATGAACCTCCATTCATAAAAAAATAAACCGAAGCGGAGAGCTGCCTCCAGGTAGTGCCATCTAGAGCTGGCACCTGAATGGATTTTATGTGCTCAGCCAGATCCCTGGAAAATCCTGAAGCTACCTAAACAGGTTCACTTAGTCCTTCCATTAGCCTTGCAATAACTGCCTCTCCATGTTTTACACGATGAAGCTTTTTGGATTCTGCTTATTACATTATGATAGGATTTAGCTCTATGTAATAATGTATTAATCATGCCTTTTTATTTTGTTTTTCTGATGCTTTGACATGTTGGAGCTTTGCTGAACCTGAAGAGACTGCCCCTCCCATGGCTAGCCAATCCCCAGAGATAGTAAAAGGCTCAACTTTGGACATTCAAGTGCACACTAACCAATAAAGAGCCCACACCTTTGCTACTGATTTTATGAGCTCTTATAATTCGGGCACAATTCTGCTGTCCTAATCAGCCCAGGGCCAGAAACCAGACAACTAGAGACAGCTTCTATATCTAAACCATATATATCATGGTACCTACTGAAATTATTTAAACTAGCCAATTCTAATACTGGTATCCTGCCTTATCTTTTCCAGGGAAAACACAGTAAAAGTTCTTGCCCACATTTCCCCCTCACTCCCTGTGCCTCCTTATTGACCCTGGTGCTTAACCTGTGTGGCCCCCTACATGGCATGTGTGCTCCCTCCTGTTGGTAACTATCTTTTTCTCCTGATCTGTTGATGTCAACATACCTGATAAACAAAAAACAAAACAAAAAAACACCCTACATTTTAAAACATAAAACCTGTGACAAGGCATTTGTGCAAAGGAATCTTGTGGGCAGACACCTTGTTAAAATGCAATCCTGAATCATACATTGGGAGTGGGGCCCTGCATTTTCAATAAGGTGATGCCAAAGCTTCTAGTCTATGGGCCACACTTTCAATAGCAAGGTACTGAACTACATTCACTTAGGTTCAATATTCTGTTTTCTAAGAATTTTGGCTAATTATGTTACCTCTTCTCAAATGGTTTCCTTCTTTGTAAAATGGAAATTAAAAACGCTGCCTACCTAATAAACTATTCTAAAGATAAAATGAGGAAATATGGATAAAAATAACAAATATCAAGCTGTAATTATATATAAAACTACAAAAAGTATAAACTGCCATATAAATTATTTCAGAACATAAAATGCTTGTATTTCACCCTTTGATACTCTTGATATAGCATTTTATATTTGAAATGTTTGTTATAGATTTTCTATATCTGTATATTAAAGCAAGTCCCAGAGGATCACTTCCCATGGACATTGCTTCTTATTTTCATATAAGGTTGGAAGTAATAAAATTAAATCTCTCTAAACATATACTATTAATATCCCTCAAATTCAGAAGTATTTTCTTCAAAATCAACTGTGTTTCTAAGGTTTTGTCTCCCAGAATACAAAGGGACACAAAGTGCAATGTGCCTATACTATTCATAAGATAAAAAAGGTATCATCCCCAAATATTTATAAATATGTTCTTTAAGCCAGAGTAGTAGTAATAGCTGCAAAGCTTACTCTGAAAAACAAATACAAAAACTCAAGGGAAGCTTTGAGACTATTTGATAAAGGACTTAATCTTTCAATAAAACTAAACTTTACCAACAACCACGGAGATATAATTTAATTGAACAAATATAAATAAAGACTTTTTTGTGTACAATCCCCCATAGTACCATGTGGAGGAGGGGACAGGGTCAGTCTTTAAAGAGCTGATCATCTATATATCTATAGGGTAACTCAGACCACTTTGTAGGAGACAGACATGGTAAATGTTTTATGAGAACAAATCCAGAAAGGTGGTTCCCAGAAACCCTCATTGAAGATAAGGTTAGCCTGTATGAAGAAATGTGGAATTTGAAATTCTTTACAAAGTTTGAATTAGTGATAAAAAGATAAGGCAGAGACATGGAATGTGGGAGTTATTGGACAAGGTGAGAGGAAAATGTGTATAGATCTTCATCTTGGTCCATCCGTGCTGTTGCAAAATGATTCCGCTTCTGGGAATATATCCTAAGAATCCTGAAAACACCAATTCAAAAGAATATATGAACCATGATGCCAATATAATAAATCTACACGCAATAAGATATAAACTAGAACAAAAGGAAGCTGGCTCTATTTTGTAGAAGGCTTTTTACCATAGGGAGGATCCTACAATAATATGAACCCAGTTTTTTAAAAAAATGTCTTTGTTAGCAAATTAAATAATACATAATGGTGACCATACAATGATGAACTGGAGAACTAGGATATTTAAACATAAAGTAAATTTCATACTCACTAAAATTCAAGTATTTTGGGAGCATATATGTGTGCTTTCATATAATAGAAAAAATATGAATAAGGGCAAATAATATAGGGCATTAACATTACTATTATCTATCTATTCATATCTAACCTATTTAATATTAAGCCATGGAGGGTAAAATGCCCACTTAATGATACGGGCTAAAATTATGTTCATCTTAAATTCTGAAAAACTTCATGTTTTGGAAATAGAGCACTACTATAAAGAGAAACTCTTATGTCCCTGGCCAGCTGTGTTTGATCTCCTGGCCTAAAGGCAGGCTTTGGAATAAGATACTGACCTAAAGAACTACCAATTCCCAGATCTGTGATTGAACTGCAGCAGTTTAGACCTCTTTTCACTATTGTTTTATTTGAGTCAGGTCAAATGAAAAGACAAGTCAGATATAGAAAATAAATTAGAATGATGCACATTCTAACTGTAAATTCAATAGGAAATGTTAATTGATTTTTTAAAACAACCAAATTTTGTGTGTTTACAGATTTTTAAATATTGATCTTATATCTAGTAAAGTTGTTCCAGTAAATTATTTCAACTTTATTTTTATTGTTGGCACTATTGCAGATGTCCCCATCCCCCTACCCCTTTGCCCACCCCCACCCAGACATGCCCCCTGTTCTCCTCTGACCATCACCACTGTTGCCTGTCTATGGGTTAAGTATATATGTTCTTTGGTTAATCCCTTCACCTTCTTTCATTCAGTCTCCTCCTCCCACCTTCCCTCTGACAGCTGTCTGTTCCATGTAGCCAAGCTTCTGTTTCTATTTTGTTTGTATATTTTGTTCATTAGATTCTACATATATGAGATCATATGGTATTTGTCTTTCTCTGAATGGCTTATTACACTTAGCATAATAATCTCCAGGTCCATCCGTGCTGTTGCAAAATGATTCCGCTTCTGGGAATATATCCTAAGAATCCTGAAAACACCAATTCAAAAGAATATATGTACCATGATGTTCATAGCAGCATTGTTTACAATAGAAAAGATATGGGAACAGCCCAAGTGCCCATCGGTAGGTGAGTGGATGAAACACCTGTGGTACATTTACACAATGGAATACTACATGGCCATAAAAAATAAGGAAATCTTACCTTTTGTGACAGCATGAATGGACCTGGAGATTATTATGCTTATAAGCAAACCAAAATTTTAAAGATTGGTAATATTAGAAATATTTTAATGTAGAAGTTTAGAAGCACAAAGAGATTTAAAAATGTTTTGCTTGTTATGGGGTTGTTGTCTTCAAAATATTTGCAGTTATGCATAATGAAAATAATTTTTATGGTGCTCTAGGTAGCAAGTATTTTTACATTGTTATACTACCTATAATAATTTAATTTTCCAAATTGTTTTGTTATGAGTTACAAAAGTAGTGGTAACATGCTGCTCTTCAAAAACAATGGTAGCATATTTATGTCATCAAAAAACTAATAGTCTTCCTTTTCAAGATTACTCATTAATCAGTTAAACTATCCTTCTGAAAACACATTTCTCTATTAACCATTTAAATGATAGGTATATTCATAGAAATACTGGGTATTATAAATATTGAATAAATTAAATATCTGTTACTTTGAAAAAAATAGTCTACTTTTCAAAAATGTATTCAGTATTGATATTCAAGAGAAAATATTTTGTAAAGAGTTTTGTGTCACTTGTTAAGATTGAGTTGTACATTATTTAGTTTTCCATTAAGTGGCAAAATACTTCCTCTATGGTATAGAGCCATTATTCATTTACTATTGCTTATAAGATTACTATTTGATTTTTTATTGTTGTTGTTCTCAGATAGAGGCCAAATAGAGTACAGTGAATTTGAACAGTTAAGTAATATTAATGGTTTACCTCAAGGATGAAAGCTATTTTTAAATCTACACTTTTAAGTTCTGCTTAAGTGATTATTTTTAGTCTTTTATTTGTTTTGGCTTTTTAAAGATGATTTTATTGATTTTTAGAGAGAGAGGAAAGGAGAGGGGGAGAGAGAGAGAGAGAGACATCAATGTGAGAAGAAAACAGCGATCTACCTCCCCTCCTGCACTCCCCATACTGGGGATCAAGCCAGCAACACAGGCATGTGCCCTAATCAGAAATTGGACCAGCAACCCTTTGGTACGCAGGATGACATCCAACCAACTGAGCCACATAGCTGTTTGGCAAAATTCATTCATATTGTCACAAAGGTAAATTTGCCTCTAGAAAATATAAAATAGTTCAATAAATACTAATAGAATATCTAAAGCTTGAAGAGGTATTTTCCAGCAACGTGTTACAAATGAAGCCAGCTAATTCTAATGGTAATTATGTTTCAACTGCATAAAAACTAAGTAAGAGATACCATTTACTCATTATGTTTTGTTCTTTTACATGTTTGTAAAAAGTTCTTGAATGATACAGTCAGTCACAAAGATATCAAAGCCAGATAAGGACACTATAAATAAAGAACACTACAGGCCTATATTCCTGATGAACCAAGATGTGAAGCTTCTCAATAAAATACTATCAAACAAAATACATCAATACATTAAAAGGACCACATACCACAATCTAGTGGGATTATCCCTGGAATGCAAGAATGGTTTAACATATCCAAATTAAAATGTATTAATAAACTACATTAATAGAAAGATTAAAAATCATATGATAATTTCAACAGATAAAGAAAAAGCACTTGAAAAAATTAACAATTAATTGATCATGATAAAAACTGTTAACAAAATTGGTATTGAAAAAACATTCCTCAACATATAAAGGCCATATATGACAAGTCCACAGCTAAATAACATCATACTCAGTGGTGAAAGGTTGAAACTTTCCCTCTAAGATCAAGAACAAGACAAGTGTGCCACTATCACTGCTCCTATTCAACATAGTACTGGGAGTCCTAGCCTGAGCAATTGGTCAAGAAAAATAAAAACTAGCCAAATTTAGAAAGGAAGAAACACAATAGTCTCTATTTGCAGATAGCAGGATCTTGTATATAGAAAATCATAAAAACTCTGCCAAAAAACTCTCAGAACTAATCAACGAATTCAATAAAGTTTCAGAATACAAAACTGAAATGCAAACATTATATAGAGCCAAGGACTACCATGTCCTCCAGGAAGGCTGCACTGGTAGTTGGCTTATAGGATCCTAGCTTAAAGGTAGTAGGGAAGGTCATTTGCAAACAGGATAGGAGTTTTAGTAAATTTAGGAGGCCTATATTCACCTATAAGTCCTACACTTGAAATCTAATTGGGAGAGTTTCCTTGAGTGAGTTTACTAGTAATGTGACAGAAGAGCTAAAAGTAGAGGCTTTAAAAATTCCATAAAAGGTCCTTAAGAAAACTTCTAGACAGAAGTTTATTCTGTGACTTTAGAAGTTGATCATTTGTTTATGACTTTATCTTTGCGAAACAAACTCAAGAAGAGCTATGTAAATAATTAAGAATATGAAATAATCAGCACAACCTAAGGAGGCTGGCATTTTTGTAATAAAATATAATCTTTGGAAAAATTTATGATAAGTAGGACATTGGCAGAAATATTTATTGAAGAGTTTGGAAAGAGCAAAAGAAATTACTGGATGTCCTTTTGGTGTAATTCTGGCACTTTAATGGATGCTCTGGTATTATCAGATTGTGTGAAAATGTGCACTCTGATTGCTCTTATGCTGACTAGACTAATTTATTTCTCTGATTTTATTTTCTGATTCTAAATTCCAACTGTTCATTTATGGCATATAAGAAAACAACTGAATTTTGTATATTGACCTTTTAACCTAAAATCTTGCTATATTTGCTTATTAATTCAGAGAGCTCCCTGAATTAATTGGATTAGATTTAGTAGATTATATGGAGTGTTCCACATAAACAATCATGTCATTTGTAAATAGACAGTTTCTTTCTTTCCAATCTGTATATTTTTATTTCTTCATTATGTTATTGATTCTTTATTAATTTAATTTTATTCTGAGAGCATACTTTCTATGGTTTCTATTATTCCTATTTGTTAAGGTGTGTTTTATGACTCACAATGTGCTCTATCATGGTGAATATTTATGTGAGCTTGAAGAGACTGTGTATTCTGCCATTGTAGGATGAGGTATTCTATAAATGCCAATTGAGTGAAGTTGATTAATACTGATGTTCAGGTCCATTATAGCCTTATGGGGTTTTTCTACCTGTTGGATCTGTGAAGTACTGTTTGAGAGATATTAAAGTCTTCTATAATAATGATGCACAATTTTCCTTTCAGTTCTATCGGTTTTTGCCCAATGTATATTGATTCTCTGTTGTTAGTTCCATAAACATTAAGGGTTGTTATGTCTTCTTGGAAAACTGGCCCCTTTATCATTATATAATGCTCTTCTTTATCCTGATAATATTTATTCTGAAATGTGCTTTGAGATTAATTATAGGTATTCCAGCTTTTTAAAAATTGTTACCATGCTATACATTTCTCTACCTCTTTACTTCTAACTTCAAGTCTTCATATTTAAAGTGGGCTCTTATAGGTTATATGTAGTTGTCTCTAGTTATTTAATAACTCTGATTAAATTGATGCAGATAGACCAGCTAGACCATTCACATTTGAAATACTTATTGATATATTTAGATAAATATCGAACACAGTTGTAATAGCTTATTTGTTACATTTGATCTTTCTCCTCAGTTTTATTGACACATGATTGACAAATAAATATTGTATATATTCAAGGTGCAAAACATGACGTTTTGATATACATATGCATTGTGGAATGATTACCACAATTAAGCAAATTAACATACCCATCATCTCCCACAGTTAACATTTTTTTTTGCATGTGGATGATACTTGATTTAATCTCTTAGCAAATTTTAAGCATAAATACATTGTTATTTAGTCACAATGCTCTACATTAGATCTGCAAAACTTATTCTTCTTAGAACTCAAAGTTTGTACACTTTGGCCATCATCTCCACACTTCTTCCAGCCCCAAGCTCATGTCAACCACCATTTATACTCTTTGTTACTATGAGTTCAACTTTGTATATTTCACATGTAAATGAGATATACACTGTATTTGTCTTTGAGTGTCTGGGTTACTTCACTTAACATAATGTCCTCCAGACTTATCCACATTGTTGCAAATGGCAGTGCTTCATTTTTTAAGGCTGAAAAATATTCATACACACACACACACACACACACACGGCATTTTCTTTACTGTCCACTGACAGGCACATAAGTCGTTTCCATATGTAGGCTATTGTGAATAATGTTGTTATTCCTTTGGATTTATATGAATAAATGGGATTGCTTTTTATTTTGATAGTCTCATTTATTTATTTTGGATTTTGTTGCTAGAGCTTCTGGTGTCAAATCCAAAAATTCATTGCTAAGATCCTTGTCAAGGAATTTTTTTCCTCATGTTTTCCTCTTGGACTTTTATGATTTCAAGCCTTACATTTAATTGTTTAATCCATTTTGAGGGTTTTTTTTGGTATGGTGTAAGATAAGGGTCCAATTTCACTCCTTTGCATGTGGATATTTATTTTTCCCAACATCATTATTAAAGAAAATATACTTTCCCTTCTGTGTATTCTTGGAAACTTTTTTGAATATTAGTTGACCTTATATGCAAGGATTTATTTCTGCATTATCTATTCCATTTTATTGGTATATGAATCTATTTATATGCCAGTACCATCCTGTTTTGATTAGTTTAGCCTTGAAATATATTTGACATAAAAAGTGTGCTGTCTGCAACTTTGTTCTTCTTGCTTTACATTGCTTTCATCATTTAGGGTCTTTTCTTGTTTTATTCCATTTTAGGATTGCTTTATCTATTTCAGAGAAAAATGCCATTGGGATTTTGTAGAGATCATATTGAATCTATACCTTGCTTAGAATATGTATGTCTTAACAATGTTCATTCTTCCGTATCATGAACACAGAAATACTATGTGTCTTCTTTAATTTATTTCATCAATCTTTATTCGTTTTCAGCATATATGTTCTTTAACTGCTTGGTTAAATTTATTCCAATGTATTCTATGCTTTTTGATGCTATTTTAAGTGGAATTATTTCTTAATCTCTTTTGTTATTTTGTATCTTAAAATTTAAAAATTAATTTTGCAAAGGTTGTTATTTTTAAATTTTAAATTCAAAAAAGAGAAACATTCACACAGAAGAGATTCACCTTACCTGCTTTGGGAAAATACAAGGGTTGGCAAAAGTAGGTTTATTTACAGTAGTGGGAACACAAAACACACAGAGTTAATAAAATAATCATAATAATCATAACTTGCATGTCCTTTTCCATATGAACAACTGTAAACCTACTTTTGTCCAACCTTGTATATTAAAGAAAATGGAAGGTTAAAAAATCATACTCTGAACAATGGTAAAAATAGATGCACCCTCTGTAAAAATATAGACTAAACAGTTGAGTCATCGATTTTCATTCAGTGTTGAGGGCATGAGGTAAAATATCAGAATATTAATCAAAATGTTTAAAATCTTCAGATTTGTCATTTTACTGAATAAATCTTACTGCTATTGTTGATTATTTCTGACATTATTTCCTGGAGTCTTTAAGGTTTTCTATACATAAGATCATATCATCTGCCAAAAAAAAAATTACTTTTTTTTCAATTTAAATACCTTTTATTTCTTTTTTCTTGCATAAAGCTCTGGCTTGGACTTCCATTACAATGTTGAACAGAAGCAGTGAGAGTGGACATCTTTGTCTTGTTCCTGCTGTTAGAGGAAAAGCCTTCAGGTTTCACAATTGAGTAGGAAGTTACCCATGGGATTGTCAATGAGGTCTTAATTATGTTGAGGTACATTTCTTCTAAACTAGTTTAAGCTTTATTTTTTTTTCATAAAAGGATGTTGATTTTTGTCTAATGCTTTTTTTTTTCATCTATTAAAATGATTATATGATTTTATTCTTCATTCTGTTCATGTCTTCCACCACATTTACTGACTTGGGGATATTAAACCATTTTGCATTCCAGGGATAAATTTGACTAGAGAACAGTGTATCATTTATTTTTTTTTTTTTTATGCTATACCATAAAATTGAATCTGGTTTAAATATTAAATTTGGTTTGTTAATATTTTGCTGAGAATATTGAATCTAGGTTCATCAGGGCGTTGGCATGTAATTTTCTTTTCTTAAAATGTCCATGTCTGGCTTTGGTATCAGTGTAATGCTGGCCTGGTAAAATAAGTTTGAAAATGTTCCCTCTTCATCAGTTTTATAAAACAGTTTGAGAAGAATTGGTATTAATTTTTCTTAAATGTTTTAGCTTGTTTGTTTGTTTTTGGTAGCATCATATAAAACAGTTGATGTGTTACTTCCATCTGTGCATTAATTCAGTTCCGAGACAAAGAGCCTACTGATTAAAGCAAAACCTGTGTTCCTTGAAAAAAACCCTCTATCACTGTAAGAAGATAATACAAGTTAAGTCTTCTTACAAAACTTTTTAAAGGGATCTGTAGCCATTTATAAAAACAAATATGAAATAGGAGAAATAACATAGCCAGACTATTCAGGGATTATTAAACACTGACTCCAAATTGATGTTAGCTTCTGGGGACACAAAAATGCTATTCTAGTCCACAATTCAAATTGGGAGATTTAGCTTGTAAGATGATATGTAGTCTAGTCTCCAACTCACAGTGGACCCTGCTGTTCCACTGACTAATGTTTTGGTTATATCCCAAGTTCTTGAATATATATTTGAAATAGATATTCTTGGCAAATGGCAGCATTTCCATGCAGATCTCTAATCCACAGGGTGAAGCTATTATAGAAAGACATCAATAGAATTACCCAAAACTTTGTCTCAATACCAGGATAGTAAATAAAAAGTAATAATGCAACCTGGAGGAAACTACAGAAATTAAGCCCCTATCAAAAACTTGAACAAGGCATGAATGTTGTGACCTATCACATCCCCTCTTAGTTTACCTGAGTGTATATGCAGTAATTGGAATAATCTTACACTATGATATTGGATTATCATAAACTTCAATAGGCAGGGAATCAAAATGCAGCTTTGTTTTGATGTAATATCTTTGCAAAAACAAATCAACGCACTCCTGTATATGCTGCTATGGACCTGAATAATAGGTTTTCCCCATTTCAATTTACAAAGGCCATGAGAAGCATTTTTCTTTCCACTTGGTAAGGCCAAATGTTCATCTTCACAACTTGACAGGTCACATACTATCAAGCTACTCACTACGACATAATGCTAATTAATTCTAATGATAATGAAGTAATCAGTAAATTATTAAGGCATTCCAATTAGAGATTTGGAGATATATCTCCCAAAATACCAAGAGTCTGCCGCACAGTGAAATGTCTGAAAACCAAATGGTCTAGAGCATATCACAATAGCTCTCCCATGGTAAAATTAAAATTGGTGTACTTCATACCACTACCACAGAAAATGAGGCACATACTTGGCAGTTTTTGTTTGTTGTTTGTTTTTGGTAGCAACATATAAAATAGTTGATGTGTTACTTCCATCTGTCCAGTAAGTCACTTAATAAGCTGCCAATATTGAGAAGTACCAGAGAAACAAGAAAACTCTACAACAAACCTAGATTACAATACAAGTTTCATTTCTACTAGGGACCTATGATCTAGCAGTCCCAATGATATTCAGAGTGTCTGTGGATTATGTGTGGAACCAATTTCAAGCACCAGTAAGATAATAATTTCAGATCTCTGGGTTTTATAGCAAGGACATGTTCCCTTAAATAAATAAATATTCTTTTGTGTAAAAACATCTAGCTTGCTACTGGGCCTTGGTAGAGAATTAGTGGCTAGTCATGGAATATTGGATGATCAGGCAACCTGAAATTTCTATCACAAACCAGCAAGTCTATAAAAGTGGGCTTTTAAAAATGTTTATTTTAGAGCTCTCAAACATATAGAACGGATTTATACAAATTTTCACTAAACCACACATGCTAGATGATGCTTTTTATTGGACATTAGTGGAATATGTGGAAAATGAAGAACACCTGTCATATGATAGCTGAATGTGTATAAAGAATTAATGTCCCTAGGATTTAAAGAGATGGCTTTCATATGCAACTCCTATCATCATCATAACATAATATTTAAAAATTCAAGACTTAAGAGAAATAAAAAAAATTAGTATTTCCACAAAATGAATTCACTTGCATCCTGAGTCTCCAATATTTATAATGTTATCTTTGTTAAAGGAAAATTAAGTATAGTTAATAGCAATAATAGTATGTAGTATTTCATAAATATGTTCCATGTTTGAACAATCAGGCATAAAGTGATTTTTATCAGTATGAATAAAGCTAATCATATGCTATGTAATAAAAAATCAAAACATGAGTTCTTTGTTCTAGTTCACTGAATATGAAATTGAGGAAACACCTAAATATCTGAAAATACATAAGACATACATATAGAAATGCCAAACATGACCCAAAAGTTTACTAAATTATAAATATATTGATTTTAGATTTTAACTTTTTAAAAGAGGAAACTGATATTGATTATAAAATTATATTCAAGAGCATTTTATTTTACTTTTCAATGTTTATCCATATAATTTATGGGGTGGGTCAGAAATACCATATATATACACATATATATGTATATACATATGTATGGAGATTATATATATATATATACACACACACACACACACACACATACTTGATAGTGTATTCAATAACTCCCTTGGGAGATGGGCTTTCTTACCTACTTCCTCTGCACTGAGCCTGGGGGAATTCATCCCTTTAAAACGGCCTCTTTGTTTTGCATTGTGATTTAGAAGCCAGTCCCTCAAGGGGCAGACATGAAAGTTGGGATGCTAGATGTGTGGTCCAAACTCTTCACTCCCCAGGGAGAAGCTGGAGCTGGGGATTCCCTCACAATCGTAAGGTGCTGTCCCCAGCGTGGGGTTTATGGCATGAGTGTGTCTCAGCTTTTCTTACCTGTTTCAATATAGGTATTTTCTCAGTCACCTGGTGTGCTGGGGTCTCTCAACTAGTTCTTGTATTTTCTTAGAAGAAATTGATCCATGTGTAGCTACTCAGTGCATTACTGGAAAGAGGGAAAGTCAGATATCTATTCTTCTGGCATCTTGTTGACATAACTTTTGACTCATATTTTTAAAAGAATTTGGGAAAATAAAAAAGATTTGAGTTTAAAAGCATTAATGAAAGTTCTGTTAGGTAAAGGAGACCAATGCTTTCCCAGGCAAAATGATAATTAATTTAATCAATTTCCTTTGTATACAATCCATATATAGTTGATGTGCACTTTATACTTTTATGCCTCAATATAAATTTTAACTTAGTACAGAAATACTTTTTAAAAAAATACTGAGGCTAAATTTATTATTCATTTGCAAAAGCACTATGTTTTTCACTAAAGAATATGTCCATTAGAGCAAATTTGAACCTAAATATATTTTGCACCCACATTAAGCAGATAATACAGTCAGTAACACCATTTGGCAAAAATCAGTAATATATGAATTAGTCCATTTATACTGAAGTAGTATTTTTTTCCATAGGATGAAATGTGCTCTTAATCAATATTTGAGCTAATTAACAATTTATTAATTAAACAAACCCCCCACAAAAAAAGAGTTACAATAGTCTTTGGTATATTAAAACATGTGATAAGGAAGCACTGTTATGTTTTAACCTAGATCCTATAATGAAATCATATTTAAACTCACCTTCATTGTAGCCAGAAAGACCTGGATCACTTATTTAGCTTTGCCTCAAACTGGGTGTGTGGTTCAGGAGTATTAACTTCTTGGTCTTGTTCCTCACCTATAAAAAGAGTATGATCATGAAACTTGAATCTTAAGTTTGTGTGAAGGTTAATTATGATTACACATGTAAATTGCTTAGCACAGTACTTGCCCTGTTGCAATTACACAATAAATGTTTGCTATGATTTAAAATGGTTGCTATTATTTTAAGAAAATAAAAATATTTGAATCTTACAAATTTTGTTCAAAAGTACTGTATAGTATCATATTAGAAGTTAATGTATTAATTTAGAATTACTCAAAATTCACAGACAGGAGCTGATTTGTATTATTACATTATGCTTGAAATTCTATAAAAATGAATTGAAATTTTTATTATTTATTAAGCACTGCACAGGGTCTGTTGAGTTATAAGAGAAATAAGAAAGAATCCTTAGTGGCAACCAAAAATCTTTTATGCATTAGCATTAAAAGAAAGATTATAAGATATAAAACTAACATACTATTTGAAAACTTCATTTATAAAAGTATAAGACATCTTTGAGGAAAATGAAAAAGATTTTATAAAGGGAAATACATGCATTATTTTGAAATTAGAAGAGTTATATTCCACAGCAATCAATTCTCTCTGACTTCACTTCTACAGTAAGTGCACTCCCAAATTTTTGTAACTAATATTATTGAAGTTGTGAGTCTAAAATTTATATAATATTGAAAAAATCACTCACAGTGAAGGAAATATTTTCTCCCTTTTATTAGGATATAACTTACATATATTAACGTGTACAAACTTTAGGAATATAGCTCAACTTTTTGTAAGAATGTAATTATATATGTGCAGCAATTTAACTTTCTCTCATTTCAAGATTTATATTATTGAATTAAAGATGATGGCAAACTGAGTGGAAGCTACACTGACACTCTCCTGAGACCAAACTGGAATTACAACTAAAATATAGAAAAATGATCCTGAAAAATCAACTGCAACTGAAGACTAGTTGGAGAGCACCCTCATAACCAAGGACTTAAAGTGGAGACCACATAGAGACTTATCAGAAGTGACAGAGGGCTGGCTGGGCTCCCACATGCAGCAGCTGAAGGTCCAGATGAATATCTTAGCTGTGGGGGGTTCCCACTGAAGACTCTGACACCTAAACCCCAAGCTGGACTTCCCAGCCAAGAGCACCAGAACTGAGAAAGGTCCCAAATAACATCTGGTTGTGGAAAGCAACAGGGCTTCTGTCTGCCAGGGAGAGACAACTGGAAATGCATGCACTCTCTTAAAAAGCCACCACACAAAGTTTTGTATGCAGCCATTCACCTTGAGCTCTAGCAGAGGGAGGGCAGAGTGGATTGGAACTGTGTGAGGAAATTCTAGGGATGTGGACTTGGTGACAGAAATCACAAGGCATCCATTTGGATACCTATTCCAAGTCATTCCCCTAAATGGTAGAGGACCTCTTTCACAAGCAGACATTTACCTTCCAAACAGCTTTTGCTTGGGGCGGTGAGGAGGGAGCAATTGTCCCACCATGCTGGAAAATCTCTTGCCCTACCCTTACCCTGTGGAGTTTCTATAGCCCATGGCTCATTAAGCAAGCAAGAAGAATCCAGAGGCCCATGCCCAGACACATCATAAGTAAAAGGCCAAGAATTCAAGACAAAGAGAATCTTAACGGAAGCTAGAGAAAAACAATCTGTTACCTACAAAGGAGCCCCCATAAGGCTGTCAGCTGACTTCTCATCAGAAACTCTAAAGGCCACAAGGGAATGGAATGAAGTATTCAAGGTAATGCAAAACATGAACCTAAAACCAAGACTAATCTATCCAACAAGACTAACATTCAAAATAGATGGTGAGATATAGAGCTTCCCAGAAAAAAAAAAAAAGGGTAAAGGAGATTATGACAACCAAACCAGAATTACAGGAAATGTTAAAGGAACTGCTGTAATTAGAAGTAGGAATATATATAGAGAGAAACAAAGGCATAAAAAATTAAAATGGCAAGAGATAAGTATCTATTATTAATAAACTTAAGTGTAAATGGATTAAATACTCTAATAGAAATACATAGGATAGCTGAGTGGATAAGAAAACATGACCCAAACATACGCTGTCTATAAGAGTCCCACCTAAGAACAAAAGGCTCACACAGGATGAGAGTAAAGGGATGGAAAAAAATTTCCATGCAAATGGAAATGAAAAAAAAAAGCTGGGTTAGCAATACTCATATCTGACACAATAGACTTCAAAATGAAGACCATAATGAGAGACAAGAAAGGTCACTACATAATACCAAAGGGATCAATCCAACAGGAGGATATAACCCTGATAAACATATATGCACCCAATAGAGGAGCACCTAAAGTTATAAAACATCTTCTAGAGGATTTTAGGGGAGAGATCAACAGCAATACAGTCATAGTAGGGGATTTTTAAAAACCCATTGACTTCTCTGGATAAGTCTTCCAGACAAAAAATTAACAAGGAGCTCGACTGGCGTGGCTCAGGGGTTGAGCGTCGACCTGGGATCCAGGCGATCGGGGTTTGATTCCTGGTCAGGGCACATGCCCAGGTTGTGGGCTTGATCAATGACTCTCTCATCATTGATGTTTCTATCTCTCTATCTCCCTCTCCTTTTGTCTCTCTGAAATCAATAAAGATATATTTTGAAAAAAAAAAAATTAACAAGGAAACAGTGACCCTAAAGGACACACTAGATCAGATGAATTTAATTGACACTAACAGAACATTCCACCCCAAAGCTGTAGAATATACATTCTTCTCAAGTGTACATGCGACATTCTAAAAAATAGACCACGTGTCAGGACACAAAACAAGTCTCTACAAGTTCAAGAAGATTGAAAACATATCAAGCATCGTCTCGGACCACGGTGGCATGAAATTAGAAATCAACCACAGTAAAAATACTGAAAAACATTCAAACACATGGAGGCTAAATAGCATGTTTTTAAACAATGAATGAGTTACCAAAGAGATCAAGAAAGAAATAAAAATTTCCTGGAAAAAAAAGAAAATGAACACATAACAACACCAAATCTATGGAACACAATGAAAGTAGTCCTGAGGGAATTTCACACCACTACAGACCTAGCTCAGAAAACAAGAAAAATTTCTAATAGACTCTCTAACCCTACAATGTAAAGACTTAGAAAGAGAACAATAAGAAAAGCCCAGAGAGGTAGAAGGAAGGAAACAATAAAGATCAGAGCAGAAATAAATGACATAGAGACTAAAAAAAATACAAAAGATCAATGAAACCAAGAGCTGGTTCTTTGAAAAGATAAACAAGATTGATGAACCTTTAGCCAGACTCATCAAGAAACAGAGAGAAGACCCAAATAAACAAAATCAGAAATGAAAGAAGTGAAGTAACAACTGACCCAACAGAAATACAAAGGAGTTTAAGAAAATACTATGAACAACTATATGACACCAAGCTGGACAACTTGGATGAAATGGAAAAATTTCTGGAAAATTACAACCTTCCAAAACTCAATCAGGAAGACTCAGAAAACCTAAATCAGCCAATAATTGCTAATGAAGTTGAAGCAGTAATCAAAAAACTCTCAGCACACAGAAGCCCGGTTCCAGACAAATACACAGGGGAGTTTTACCAAACATTAAAGAAGAACTAATGCCTATGCTCCTCAAACTATTCCAAAAAGTCCAAGAAGAAGGAACACTTCCAAGCTCTTTTTACAAGGCCAGCATTAGCCTAATTCAAAACCAGAAAAAGACACAACAAGGAAAAGATATTATAGGCAAATATCCCTAATCAACATAGATGCCCAAATCCCGCCCAACATATTAGCAAATCAGATGCAGCAATATATTAAAAAGATTATACATCATGACCAAGTGGGATTTATTCCAGGGGTGCAAGGCTGGTACAATACTTGCAAATCAATAAACATGATACATCACATAAACAAATTGAAAGAAAAAAATCACATGATCATATCAATAGATGCAGAAAAAGCATTCAAGACAATCCAACACCCATTTTTGATAAAAAGTCTTGGCAAAGTGGGAATAGAGGGATCATACCTCAACATAGTAAAGGCCATATATGACAAACCTACAGCCAACATCATACCCAATGGGCAAAAACTAAAACTTTCCCCCTATGAACAGGACCAAGACAGGCGTGTCCACTCTTATTCCACATAGTGCTGGAAGTCCTAGCCACAGCAATTGGACAAGAAAAAAACATAAAAGCCATCGAAATTAGAAAGGAGGAAGTAAAGCTGTCATTATTTGCAGATAGCATGATATTGCACATAGAAAATCCTAAAGACTCCACTGAAAAACTTCTAGATTTAATAAATGAATTCATCAATGTAGCAGGGTACAAAATTAACACCCAGAAATCATTGGCATTTTTATATACCAATAATGTACTCTCAGAAAGAGAAAAAAAGAAAACCCATTCACCCATTACAACAAAATAATTAAGATACTTAGAAATAAACTTAAGGAAGAAGGTAAAAGACCTGTACTCAGAAAACTACAGGACATTGCAAAAAGTGTTAGAGGAAGATATAAACAAGTGGAAGAATATATCCTGTTTATGAATTGGAAGAATTAACATCATTAAAATGTCCATACTACCCAAAGCAATCTATAGATTCAATGCAATTCTATTAAAATACCAATAGCATATTTCACAAATCTAGAAGAAACACTTTGAAAATTTGTACTGAACCAAAAAGGACCCAGAACAGCCACAGTAAACTTGAGAAAGAAGAACAAAGTTGGAGGGATCACAATACCAGATATCAAGTTATACTACAAAGCCACTGTTATCAAAACAGTCTGGTACTGGCACAAGAACAGACATATTGATCAGTGGAACAGAACAGAGACCCCAGAAATCAACCCAAACCATTATGGTCAATTAATACTTGACAAAGGAAGCAAGAACATACAATGGAGTAAAGACAGTCTCTTCAATAAATGGTGCTGGGAAAATCGGACAGGTATATGGAAAAAAAGAAAATTAGACCACCAACTTACACCATACAAAAAATAAACTCAAAATGGATAAAAGACTTAAAAGTAAGACATGAAACCATAAAAGTCCTAGAAGAAAACATAGGCAGCACAATCTCAGACATCTCTTGTAGATATATGTTTGCAGATACATCTCCTAAGGCAAGAGAAATAAAGGAGAAAATAAACAAATGGGACTGCATAAAAATAAGCTTCTGCACAGCAAAAGAAACCATCAACAAAATGAAAAGGGATCCCACTATATGGAAGAACATACTTGCCAATGACACATCTGATAGAGATAATAAATACCCAAAATATATAAGAAACTCATACAATTTAACAAAAGGAACAATCCAGTTAAAAAATGAGCAAAGGACCTAAATAAATACTTCATCAAAGAGGACATACAGATGGCCATGAGACATATAAAAAAATGCTCAAAGTCACTTATCATCAGAGAGATGCAAATTAAAACCACAATGATCTATCACTTCACACCTGTCAGAATGGCTACCATCAACAAATCAAGGAATGACAAGTGCTGGCTACGATGTGGAGAAAAGGGAACCTTAATACCCTGTTAGTGGGAATGCAGACTGGTGCAGCCACTATAAAAAACAGTATGGAGTTTCCTCAAATTTAAAAACAGAACTACCATTTTACCCAGTGATTCTATTTCTAAGAATATATCCTAAGAAACCTGAAACCCAATCAGAAAGAACTTATGCACCCCTATGTTCATAGCAGCACAATTTATAGTAGCTAAGATCTGGAAATAGCCCAAGTGCCATCAGTAGATGAGTGGATAAAAAGCTGTGGTACATTTACACCATGGAATACTATGCAGATCTAAAAAAGAAGGATCTCTTATCCTTTGGGACAGCATGGAGGAGTATTATGTTAAGCGAAATAAGCCAGTGAGAGAAAGACAAGTACCACATGATCTCACTCATATGTGGACTATAATAAACAAAATAAAATGATAAACATAATAGATCCAGAAACATAGAAGCATGGAACAGACTGAGGGATTTCAGGGGGAAAGTGTGGTTGGGGGAGTGATTGGGGAGAGATTAATCAAAGAAATTATATGCTTATAAGCATAACCCATGGACACAGACATTGGTATGGGGAAAGCCTGGGTGTAGGGTGCATGCTGGGTGGGAGGGGATCAATGGGGACAAAATGGGCCATCTTTAATACTTTCAACAATAAAAATAAATTTTAAAAATAATAAAAATAAAAATATATGTTTAAAAGGAAAGAACAAGTCACTCACAATCCAATAATCATTGATTAATAATAAGTAAGTAAGTAAATAAATAAATAAATAAATAAATAAATAAATAAAAGATTTATATTGCTTACATACCTGGAATGTTCCCTCTCATACATTGCAGCTAAGGGAGCTCTTCCTAGTCACTTCCCCTTTCAAACGTGATCACTATTATGATCTCTATCACTATGAATTAATTTTGACTGTAATATTTTATTAAAATAGAATTTCTCAATATATACTTTTGATTCACATTTTTAAAAATGTTTTTATTGATTTTAGAGAGAGGGAAAGGAGAGGGGTAGAGAGAGAGAAACATTGATGTGAGAGAGAAATACTCCTGCACATGCCCTGACACGGGGGATCAAACCCGCAAGTGGAGTATGTGCCCTGCCTGGGAAGGGAACCTGCCACCTCTCAGTGCATGGGACTGCGCTCTACAAGCTGAGCCAGGTCTCTCTCACATTTTTGTGATCAAAATCTTTGTGAGTTCATCCATACTGGTGTTTGTAACAGCAGCTTCTCTTTCCTTTGACTATGCCATAATTTTATGCTTTCTTCTGTTGTTGGACACCTGGGTTTTAAACATGTTTGTTATCATTAATAGTGCTGTTATGAACATTGTTTTACATGTCTTTTCTTGGTCATAAACACTAATTTTAAATAAATATATACACAGAATGAAATTGTTGAGTTAGAGGCTAGTATTGTCAACTTCAGTAAATATTGTAAGTTTTTCCGATATTTGCTCCAATTTACAGATCCTTAAGCAACATACGTCAGCTTTAGTTTGTCTGGATCCTTGCCCAGCACTGGGTATAGCTGGATTTTTCCATTTCAGTCATCCTGGTGAATGTATGTAGTATATTTTTGTGTATTTTATTTGTAAACCTCTGGTAAGTAGTGATATTGAGTTTCTCATCATATAATTTGAAGATGTTTTTGAAGTACCCGTTTGATTTTTTTAAAGTTTACCTTATGAGTACTTTTCAAAAAGTTAGTACTATATGCATCCTCTTTGTCTTGCTTATCTTAAGACCATGAATATATCTTCTTATGTTTTCACCTAGAAGCTTTTTTTAAAAAAAATTACCTTTCAAATTTATACTCTTGATCCTTTCTAAATTATTTTTGTTTGTTGTGAGAAGCTTGTCAGGATAAATATTTTCCTTATGAATATATAGTTTACCAGATTTTAAAATTGAAAACCTTTATCTTACCCATTAAATTGTATTGATGCTTTTGTAAATCATGTAACTATGTGTTTTGGTCTATTTCTGAACTATCTGTTATGTTTTATTGAGTTTTTTAAAATCTATTTTGGTAATAACATAATGCAAGAAACTCTAAAAAAACATGATATAAATTAGTAAGATTTCTTTTTAAATTATTAAAGCTACAGTATTCAAGAGAGAAACTTAGTATAGATTTTATTTCTTGAATTGGTAGGGTTCATAGTTGGTAATTTTATAATAATGTCAGTCTCTACATTTATATTTCATTAACTTTTCTATATGTTGTATTTGTAATACAAAACAAAGAAAAATGATTCTGAGTCAGACAAGTAACCAGGTGCTTACAATATAACAGGATTAATTTTCCAACTCTTGCATAGTAAATTGTTATTCATCAGGAGAATGGGATTCTGAGAATTTCCATTAAATAATTGTTCACAACTTTATAGATATTATTTTAAATTTTATAGTGTTTTTAACAATGAGAAGTGACTAACCATAGAGGGTAATGTGTAATAGTGATAAATCTGCAGGTTGTGAATAACTGCCCTGGCCTTTTACACTACCCCAGAGCTTTTTCAAAGATGATGTAGAACTTGCCTAACAATGCCAAGGAAGTTCCTGTCACACTGGTAATACTCAAGCTGTGAAACATTAACAGAAATTCAAATATATTATCTGGGAGAAAGGCATTTTTCTTCATTTGTTATATGTTTTATGAGTAAAAATTTTAAACTTAAATTTAAAAGTATTGGTAATTAGCGATAGGTCACAGTACAATGTTCTGTCTAAAGATTCACAGTTCTATAAACAGTGCTATGGCAGAACAAAGGAAAGACAAACAAGTGTGTTCTGGAGAAATACGGAAAGTGTTCACAGAAGAACTAAATTCTGGCTGGATTACAAAGTAGGTTTAAGATCCTGGCCATGCAGCTCAGTTGGTTGGAGTGTCGTTCTGTACACCAAAAAGGCTGTTGGTTCAATCCCTGGTCAGGGCTTATACAAGAGGCAACTGATTGATGTTTCTCTGTCTCTCCACTCACCCAGGATTAACTCAGCACTATCAAATTGAAGTACACAGCACATGGAGAAATTGCTCTTTCATGAGGTGGTTGCTTTAAATTTGATTACATCAGCACATTTCACATGATAATCTGAAATCTCAAAGAAGGTGAGACACTCTGCGTCCCTCGTTTGTTCTGATATGATGAAAAATGAATGAAGTAAGATTGATTTTAAAGGCTGAGTGTGATGGGATTATTAGGAACCAGCATCAGGAAGACACACTTTTTGTTTTCTTGAAACTGAAGAAGAGTGAACCTCAGCATTTCCAGGAATTTTGAAATGTACAGATTAATAAAAAATGTTTACCAACAGATGACAGGGCTTTCTCTCAAAACAACTGTCAAAAAATCAGTAGCAAATCCCATCAGAAAATATGCAGGATGATGCTGGCTTTACCAAATAAATCATCATCTCAATTCTACTGGGTAATGAAAACAACAAAAACACACATTTGCTATTGATTTAGGACACTGTGCTGCTTTGCAGATCATTTGGCATTTTGTTTTAAACAAACTACTAGCTTCCCAGAATGTTTCTTTGTTTACTTTGTGAGATCATCACCCAGCAGATAATTGAACACTTGATTCTTATAAAGAAGTTACAATTAATTGCCTTTTTAAGATAGTTATTGAAAGTTGAAAATGTCTAAGAATGCTGTGTTTTCATTGTAGCTCATCCATTTCTTCCTGTGACTTTGTTTATTAAATATCCCACTTAGTTCATGGTATTCTTTGTAATCCAGGCATTTTTACCAATGATCTTTTTTCATCTGCGCTTTATTCTTACTCTCTCTGCTACTAGGCTAAGAAAAAACAAACAGTTCTGATAACAACTGTAGCCCTGTGCTGCCTACAGGTTTCCAGTGAAACAAAAATAGCTGGGGATGACAAACTTTTACTATGAAGGGTGAGACAGTACATATTTTAGGCTTTTTTAACCACATGGTTACTCCTGGTCTATTGTAACTGCTCAGCTCTGTTGTTAGAATATGGAAGGATCCAGAGACACTACATAAGAACATTGGTGTGGCTGTGTTCCAAATAAAAGTATGTTTATAAAAATAAGCAGTGGCCCAGTTTGGTTTGAATGTAACATTTTTTCCCCGCCCCTGGTCTGTAAGCAGTTGCTTACTTTTCAGAAATCTGCTCCATTTTATTACAGTTTCTGAATATTCCAACACATGTTTCTTTAACTGGCATATATCCTCAGAAAGTTTCTGTTACATTTTATTTTGTCTTTTAAGGTACAGAATTTGAAAAAAAGGTCCTTGGTAGTCCAAGGAGAAAATTTTTTGCTTAGGAAACAAGCTGAAATCATGATGCCTGATGCAGAAATTTTCCCAGATCTTTGTGCCTGACATCCATTATCCACCCCTGTAGAGACGACTGTGGAAACTTTTCATCAAATAAAGAATATTCCCTTTATTTTGAGCTGCTCCAACTACATAAACTGTCAGTGATTGAACTAGAAACCATAATTAATAGGGAGTGTAAAGAAACAAACCATTTATTTTAGAGAAGTACTCATGTATGAAGAAAAAACTATAACTGATGCTGCATAATTGAATAGAGAAAGAAAAAATGTTAATTATTGGTCCTGAAAAGAGCCTGAGGAAGAGTGGTAAAACCTTAGGATGCTCTACTATTGATACAGGACACAAAACAGCTCCAGGCCGCCTGTCACTACTTGAGCCAAATTAAGTAGAGATAAGGTTGAATCATATATGAACATTTATTACAATAATACCTGTAGTATGAAGAGAGCAGCAGGTCATCCTGTAAATTTTGTTTTAACATTTTATACTAGCTGGCTGATTATTTATGGATGACGAAGAAAGACTGTATGCAAGGGGGAGGAGAGTGGTGGTGGTTAATGGCTGCAGGGCCCGTGGTCCATGTGTCTCCTTCCAGGACCTTGAAGTCCAATAACAAGGTAGTTAATTTTCAATGATGTTAAAACCCAGTTCTACCAGTTCCTGGGACTGGAGAATGGTTAGCATTCCTGGGCAAATTCCCAGAGGGGATCAGAGTCCAGGTACAGCAACCAAATCAAAGAGTGTTCTGTTCTTTGTCTGTTTTCAAAATGTATTTTCTTTTCTGAGCAATGGACCCATCCGGGTGCCAAAGCATCTCTTATCTTTTTACAGCCCTGTTTTTCTCCTTGCAACACATCCTCCAGTTTCCTAGGGTCTGTAAGAAAACCTCTTATCTATAGTTAGTAAGGTGAATAACCATTAAACAACTGTAGTCCTGTCCCTATTATGTGCCCTCCCCCCTTTCACTACCAGCAGTAATGCCTCCAAATCTAGGCTTCACATCAGAATCACCCCGGGGCAGGGTGGGGTGGGGGTGCTGGGTAAGCCAAAGATCTGTAAGAATCAAGATTTCAGAAGAGAGACAAGGAAGCCCTATTTTATAGGTGATTCTGATGCAGCTGCTCTGTAGCCAGGTATTTGAAAACCACTGTCAAACCAGCCATTCCAAATGCCTCAAAATCCAGATGAGAAAATTAAAGCTGAGAGACAAACTACTTGCCCTTATCTCCAATCTGCTCTGTGGCAACCCAATTCCTTTTCTTCTGAACTGGGCTCTCTCACTCCGTATGTGGTTTCCTACCAACATGACACTCTTGATCATAGCACCTTCACAGCCATGATGTGAGCCATGTTTGTCCGACCTTCTTTTGTGTGCATCCACCCTCCTCCACCTTCCTACTCAGGCTCCTTTCTTCTTTGTCTACAGGCCCGGAACTCTCAATGCTGCCCTCAAAAAAAGAAATTAACAAGTGAATCTTCCCTGAAGAAAAGACCTGAGAGCCATCGTCATTACAGTATCAGTGTCTTCCATTGTTTTAGTCTATATTCTCTACATATTTTCAATGTCATAAACTCTAGTTCAAACAAATGATTGATAATTTTCAATACACTATTTGTTTATATTATCCTGCATGCAAGCAGATTTCTGAATCAGGGAGAGATTATTACTTACTCATTTATAATAATAACCATGCCCCAATTTTTCCTTCTGTCGTGATATGGTAAGAGTCAGGTGGGCGATTCTGTATGTGACCGCAAGGGTTTTTTCTTACACTATGGGAGAGGAACCCTGAAATTAAGAATCTGTGAGATTATATACTAGATGTCTGACTGACACCTGGAGAGAAAGTGTTACTGAGAAACCCGGTGGGGCTTGGGGTTGCCTGTCACTGTATCCAATTCAAAGGAGGCAGGGTTGAATCATATAAGTTGTTTATCGAGAAGGCCGGCCAACTAAGAAGAGAGGGAACATATGAGCATCAAAAATCTGTCTTAAGGAGTGGCCCAACGGATCAGGTTACATGGGGCAAACTGAGGCTGGGAATGGAATGCAGCTATGTGCAGTGCTGGAAGTCATTCTTTTGATCTTGATCACTTGGTGATGTCTCCATAAAGTGAGATCTTAACCCATTGTTCACAGTTGCCGCCACCTCCTTAATTGCTTCAGTCTGGGATTAAGGGGAGTGTAGGGTGCAAAGGCCTAGGATAGAGAAGCTTAAGGAAAAAAACCTTAGCCCTGCCGGGCATGGCTCAGTGGTTGAACATCAACCTAGGATCCAGGCGATCGGGGTTCCATTCCCCGTCAGGGGGCATGCCTGGTTGGGGGCTTGATCAATGACTCTCTCATCATTGATGTTTCTATCTCTCTCCCGCTCCTGTCCTCTCTCTGAAATCAATAGAGATATATTTTTTTAAAAAAACAAACAAAACCTTAAATCATTGCTTACATAAGTATATGTGTTCTACAATATTATAAGTATTCAGGTGCTCAATCTTTGGAAATTATAAGTGCCCCTATCTAAAGAAACCAATATCCCCAATGTAAACAAATTATTTTGGGAAAAAAAGGGAAGGCCCCTGAGTTCTAATCTATACAATGTAAATAAACACCTCCTGAGAAGAGATAATATAAGCATTTCTGAGTTTATAAGTCTTAACATGTTTTCCTGGTTCAAGTTTTGTTCTCAGTTAAAATGTAAACAAATATCTATGGAAAGGTGCATCTTTCCCGTGTTCTTGGGGCCATCTAATCACCTTTAAAATACCCTTTAAACCTACATCTCAAGTGCCTTTGCTCAGAAAGTCCTTACCTTGCAGAAACATGAAAATATTCTCTTTACAGTTTCACGATTATTGAAATCATCATATCCTTAAATGCAAAGAGATAAGAGGGTACATGGTATTTATGGGTAACAGAGAGGTTCTCCTGACCTCTTTTTGACAGCTGCACATACTGATTTTGTTTAGAGCAAAGCATCTCCATTTAGATTTTACCTCCAAAATGGACAGAGTGACTTATTTAATATTGTTTACTAGTCACTTCCTCATTAATTAATTAATTTTCATCCTATAATCTTTATCAAATGACCACCGTGTTGCAGCTACTGTGCTTCTCTGTTATGTACTAGTGGCACCAAAGTATATTAAATTACATTTTTTGAATTTGTATTATTCTTGAACTAATTGAAAAGGAAAGAGGGAGAATGTGAGGGAAAGAAAGAAGAAGAAAATAAACAAGAAATAAGAGAAGCACAAATGTATTAAAACTACTACCCACCAGGATGTGTACTGTGCATACCTACCTGGTATAACTCATTTAATTTGGATGACTTAACCGACGTTAAAATTCTAGGAAGTGCATATTATCATTATCCCCATTTTACACTTCAAGGAACAAGTTTAGAGAGGTAACACAATTAACTAGCTGGTTAGTGGCAAATACCCTTACTATACTACAACACAGAAGACTGCCTCCTTAGACATCAATGGCGTCCTATACACATAATGTAAATGAGTAATTACCAAACATTTTGGTTAGCAATGTAAGTGCAATAGAGCTAAGTGTTTTGTGGCATAAAATACAAAAATCACTAACCCTGCTGGGGACACAGTGGAGACATGCCTTGTGAGCACTTCAGAAGAATGCCCTGAATACCAAAGGCCAGCTAGAGTATGCTGAGAGCAAAGAGGCAAGACTGAATTCATCTCAATTCCTTTAGCCCATTATTCATTCAGCAAATACTTATTTCATAACTCTGGGTTCAGGTACTGGAAATGCATTGGTGGAGAAGACATACATAATCCTTGCCCTTATGGGATTTGGAGTATGTAGTCAGTCCATAAAATCATATAATATTTGATTTTTGTTACAATGGAGAGATTAGAGGGTACTAAGGGAAAATGGGTCCCTAGTTCATTTTAATGAGGTCAGGAAAATTTCTGAAAAGGAAGCAAAGCCTGACTGAGTCTTGAGGGACAAGCAAGAGTTGATCAGGTAGAGGGGACTGGAGGGGTCAATGGGAAAGGATGTATCAGAAAGAGAGAAGGGCATAATGAAGATTTTTATGGAAGCTGACACAGATTTAGTACTATATTTTTACAGCTGTAAATATTTGAATCTCAGTACTCCACAATAATAATTTTCACTATACTTATTAGAGACTTTATGTGCCAGGTAGTGTACTACATGCTTTATATATCAGGGCTACTCATAACCATCTTATGAAGAACATATACTAGAATTTCAGATGGCTAAAAAAAAATTCCATTTGTCATCACAGCATTATTCATAACTCAATAACACATTTAATAAAGGGTCTAAAAAATATTTTCAGGGAAAAAAAACAACAAACAAATTGAGTGAAGGAAGAAGAAGTAGTATTAATGAGAACAAATTACAATAAAGTTGACCTTGAATAATGTGGGGGTTAGAGACAGAACCCCCTCTCCCCACAGTTGAAAATCCACATACAGCTTTTAACTCCCTCATAACTTCGCTACTAATAGCGTACTGCTGACCAGAGTCTTACCGATAATACAGTCAATACACATTTGTATCTTACATGAATTACATAGTGTATTCTTATAATAAAGTAAGCTAAAGGAAGGCAATCCCATAAAGAAAATCATAAGGAAGACAAAATACATTTACAGCACTGTGTGTATTTATTGAAAAAATATGCATATAAGTGGACCTGTATGATCGAATCTGTGTTGTTCAAGGGTCAGCTGTACAAAACATTTGAATGAGTTTCTTCCGCCACTATATAATCCTAGGAGATTTTATTATTTAATGAAAGAAAACAACAACAAATATACTGCTGGAAGCCAGGACATCTGGATTCTCATTTTTAATTACTCATCTAAGTTGATCATTCAGACACTCTGTAACTCATCTCTTTATTCTTTCATTTATTTAATTTTAACTCCACCTTTATCTATCTCAATAATTATTTTCCTTTTAATGCAACTTTCAATTTCTTACTCTTATTATCACATTATATCTGAATTATGGCAATAACTTCCCAAGTACTTCCCTCTAGTATTCTTCTACTCCATATATACCATTAGAATAACATCCTAAGTATTGCTTTCACCAAGTAGTTTTATATTTTAAAATCCTATAATTAATTCTTTTTATTTTTAAAATTTTTCTTTATTGTTGTAAATATTACAAATGTCTCCTTTTTTCCCCATTGACCCCTTCCACCACACACCCACTCCTCACCCCAGGCCATCACCACACAATTGTCTGTGTCCATGGGTTATGCATATATGCATATAAATTTCTTGGTTAATCTCTCCCCACCCACCCACCTACCCACCCACCCTCACTTTCCTTCTGGGATTGGTTAATCTGACCCATGCTTCTATGTTACTAAATCTATTTTTTAATCAGTTTATTATGTTCTTTAGATTCCACATATAAGTGAGATCATGTGATATTTGTCTTTCACTGCTTGGCTTATTTCACTTAGCATAATATTCTCCAGGACCATCCATACTGTCCCAAAGAACCCTGTTTTGTTCTTGTTTTTAAGAAAATTATTTTAGTTTTTGACCATTGAGTATAATGTTAGCTGTAGGTTTGTTGTATATGGCTTTTATTATGTTGAGGTATATTCCCTCTATTCCCACTTTCCTGAGAGTTTTTATCAAAAATGAGGGCTGGATTTAGTCAAATGCTTTTTCTGCATCTATTAATATGATCATATGATTTTTGGTCTTCATTTTTTTTATGTGACATATCACATATATTGATTTTCAAATATTATACCAACCTTCATTCTTATTGCCTCTAAAGTTATTTTTCAAAGCCCTGCTTGTATCCAAGTCATTCCCTCCAACTCGGTTAATCCGTACCATTATTTTTACCCAATATAAAATCTTTACATTAACCAGAATGTTCCATAACAGAACTGAGAACTCCCCTTCAATGCAATGGTCTCTCACTGCACTCAGATTCTCCCTTCAAACTGCCTTCTTAGTGCTCTTCATATAACTAAACCATAACAATTCTTCAAGATCCAGCTTTAATCAACCTTCCTCCAGGAGGGCTTTCTGAAATTATTGGAATCAACATTAATATCTATTTTCTCTGATGACCTAGAACATTGATTACCTAATCTATTTGGTTTAAATAAATATCAATTTCTAGTAATATTTTGTTGAGTGCCCCTTAAGGGCAGGGGTCTTGTGATGTACTTCATTTAAGTCATCTAAACTCACAAGTGCTTAATAAAGAGGTGATCAAAACATATTCATATAATCAAACTTGAAAAACTTATTTTGTGGTAGAATGATTTAAAATATATGGCACAGTGACCTTCACTTAAGCCACAGGAGCAATGGTGAATAACTACTAAACCCATTATTTTCATTGGAGATACATATTGCAGTGATCCCCTATGCTTTTATGACCTAGAATGAATTAGGTCAGACTCAAGACAAGAAGGCTATACCCTTTCATGTAAAATCAGTAGAGGAAGAAAAGTTCTTCCTTACAGCTGCATAGTAATTGTGAAAGATCATTTCACACCCAGAAACTGGACCTAATTTGAGCCCTTTCAATAAAGTAAAGAAATTTTGTTCTTAATGTTTTCTGATTTAGAGATTCAACACCAAACTGCAAGGTAGCTTCTAAAATAATTTGTACTCTCTACCATCACAAAGAATGAAGTTAGGTGTTTAAGAAACATTGTGTATGTTAACAATTATTAAACATCAGTAAAACTGGAGTCTAACAATTAAAGTTAGTATTACTATATATAGTGATATGGTAATATAAATGTTTATTGGTATCTTTCTGTATTATAAGCTTTGTTAATTGCCATCATCTATATTAACTCATTTAATTCAATCCTCCCAACAAATCAGGAAGGTTGGCGTTATTATTTCTATTTTGCAGATTAAGTACTAAAACTGGATGTGACTAGTCCAAATCATTACTGTATTAAAAAAAGCCAACCTCAAATCCTGTTGTTCTGCTTCCTTCTTTTCACTATACTATAGTCAGTAATATCTATGTACACACAATTATTGTTATTCTTAAAATATTTTTATAGTTATAATAAGTTAGTATAGTTCCATTTATTCAAGCATATCACCTAAAATTTACATACTTTTAAAACTTTCTGAAACTATAGTAGTGTTACTAATACTCACGTGTGTCAGGCAATATTTCCTTTTCACTGTCATTCTTGGTTGTCATTATAATCTTCCCATCACAATGTCTATTCATAAAACAATATTTTTCCAAAGAAAAATATTTCTTGAATGTTTTGTTTTGTTTATGGTGTCAGTAATATAATGAGCACTTCTATAGCTCATCACTTTATATCCTGAAAATATGAGAGATGTGCCATTCAAAGTATTTAAAGTTTTTAAAGACTCTAATATTTACCTTTATCTGATTGTGAAACACTAATTGTTTTTCTTCATTTCATAAAGACTCAGTAACTAACTAGGACAGATATAATTTTCTTCTACAAAAAATAAAATCCTATTGCCCTATGATTAATAATCTGTTGTGTATTTTGTATGTTGTGACATATTTTTCGTTTTTTCAGTTGAACTTATTGGGGTGACATTAGTTAATTAAACCATATAGGTTTCAAGTCTACAGCTCTGTGATATATTTTTTCTTTACTTGAAAACTAATTTGATTTTAAAATCGAGTGCATAACTTTTAGAGAGCTTGTTCTCCCATTTTTTTCAATTTAGATAAAGTTCAGATCACTAAGACAAAGGGTTTTTGCACTCCCATGAACCACAAAGACACTCAGCAGTCACTCAAGTCATCACTTCCTGTTATAATGAGCCAATGTGCTAGTACTACTATATGAGGAAAATTTAGAATCAGCTGTTCCAAGGCTCTATGTCAAGACTTATAATTAAAGATTAAAAATTAAAACATTTTTCACAAAGGGAGCTTCTGAATTTGTGCCAGGAATAAATAAGATGTTCTGTGGCCCTGGCTGGGTAGCTCAATTGGTTGGAACATCATCCTGGTGCATCAAGGTTGTAGATTTGATCCCTGAACAGCGTACATACAGCAATCAACCAATGAGTGCATAGATGGACGGAGCAACAAATCACTCTCTCTCTCTTATCCTCTCTAATATCAATCAATAAATAAGAAAAATTAAAAGTAAACATAAGGTAAGAAAATGCAGGTCATATTCTCAAAGAGATAATAAATGTAGTGAAATATTTACATGTGTATGGTTTTTAATATACACTCTTGATAAAGGCAGTTGATGGAGTTACCGCAAAAATAACCTTTTAAATCAACAAAGCTATTCATTTAGGTACTAAAGTTACCTTAATATTAAATTATTCAATTATTTTCATTCTAATAGATTTCATGATAACTAAGCACAACAGTCAAATAGCTTCATCTTTACTGTAACTGTATCATTGGAGAAAAATAATAAGAATCATTACTATCTTTCTGTATTTTTTCAGTTTCCTCAAATTTCAAATAAACAGAATGCTAGAAGGAAGGGAAATTTACAAAATTACATTTTCTACTTAGTTGAGGTCTCAACATTGTAGTATAAAAGTATTTTTAAGGCTAAAATTTTCCCCCCTGAATTAATAGAGGAACAAGGTGTTTCCTTACATTAGTGGGGTAAATAAAATTTGCTTATTGGCAACTGGATAGTTGCACTATTTCATAGGTTGGCTGGTTATATTTAAAAATCTTTGACAAATGTAACTAGTGTATAAGTTTTAAGTGATACTTTTTGTTTTTCTGTGTTGTATTTTTAATTAGACTTATCTCAGTGGTGTATAAATATGAGATTATTTTCTTCTCTTGTCATTACCTTAAATCATACTGTGTTGAATTGTTATTTTTTTCTTTTTAGTGTATAACACAATTTTTAGTCATTTTTGATCTATTCATTTTAATAATCCAAGTGCAAACTTTGTATTTCCATCTACTCTAAGTTCTCTTGGAATTCTTTATCTTTTCCTGCCTGGATACAGGGAGGGTAATGATTAGGGTTCTCAGGTACCTGTTTTGTCCTTTCTGTTAAAAGCCCACTTGCTTTTCTGTGTTAAAGGGAGGAAGAGATGGGAGGGGTGGTAGAAAAAAGGACAAATAGCTTTACATAGCTGGTTCTTAAATTCTTCTCTCAGTTGTCACCATCTGTCTGGATGGTTATGCCGACCCTCAGTGCCTTCTTTGTGAGCTTGTTCTCTTTGGAACTTTTATGTGAATTCTCTGAATTATCCTATAAGCACTATCATTTTTACAGATTTCCATGAGAATGTTCCAGCTCAATCTTTTCACATTTTTCAGTTCTGGCAAATAGAGTATAATTCCAGAGAAACTTGTTGTTGGGTCCTCTAACCCACAAGGCATCACTAGCCCCGCCCATGGAAAGATCAAGCATCCTTGATATGCTAAACCTGGGGAAAGTCACTACCCACCTATCACCTTCTGCATCATGCCATGTTTCTTAAGTGACTTCTAACCCATCTTGGCACAAGAGCTGGTTTGCAGGAGTGTTGTCAAAGAAGATGTCCAACAGTTATATTCCAAAGGTTTTTATTTTATTTTACTTCATTGATTTTTTTAGAGAGAGAGAGGAAGGGGGACAGAGAGAGAGAGATTTGTTGTTCCACTTATTTGTGCATTCATCAGTTGAATCTTTTATGTGCCCTGACTGGGGATTAAACCCACAACCTTAATGTATCAGGGGGACTGAGCTACCTGGCTAGGGTGATTATATTCCCAGTCTTTAACATTGAATCTCTTGGAACAAAATAATATTTTACCTTTCCTACTAAATGTAAGCCATACGCTTTACCAATATTGTTTGAGAAGAACTCACAGAGTAAAAGTTGCCTATAGGTGGTGTACTGTTCAGAGTATATTTAAAAGCAGAGTTGTAGTGGACGGTGGGTTACTTGTAAACTGTAGTGTTTTTCCAAGCTGCCCAAGTGCATATCTTGTATACTCAGGTGCCCAGGTCTACAAATTATGGCTTCTGTTTACCCACAATACTCAACTTTCCTTTTCACACAAATTAATTTAAATAATGCAGCTACTAGCAAAATTGCACAGGGTGAAATAATCAGTTCTGAGTCACTTATATTCCCTTTTTACTCCTTTATCACCTTTAATAAAATTTATTTTCCCAATTCAACACTGTGGTGACTTTCAGCATTTTCCCTCTTCCAAAAGGAAATCAGATCTTTTATGACATTAGTTATTCTGATAATGCCTATTTATCTAAATATTAAAAATTTCCTATGTGTTTGTTTTTCTAAAGATTTTATTTTTTTAACTCTGAAGGGAAAGTCTTTTTTGTTATATAAAGTTTAGATCATATTAAACAGGTAGGTATAAATCTTAGGATTAGAGTGACTATTTAAATAAGCCTAGAACACACCTAATTCCTGTCTCTGATGTCCACACTCAGGAAGATGAGAAGAAAAAGGTTTTATTCTTTCTTTTTCAAATTCTTCCCAGTCCATCTACCTTACCAAAGACCCCATCCTGTGCTTCTCCTTTGCCTTTTAAATTACACCACAAAATATAGTGTTGCCTTAGCAGTATTTAATATCTTAGAGTTTCTAGTTCTTAAATATCCCCAAATCCAAGTCTAAGGGAAAAAGAATACCTGAAGTGAGACAATGACATAGGGACTTTTGCCCAGAACTAGAAAATACAAAGGTGGCCAGGAAACCAAGTCAAGAGCAGGTAGTCAGAAGGAACTCAGGATGAACTGACCACAAAAATGTAAGCATCCCTCCACTCCTTAGTCAAAATCACAGAGGAGGCTGATTTTATCTCCTTTCTAACTGCCTGCTTAAACAGCATGCACAGGTGGTCATGGTTTCACCACTGTACAACCTTTGTAGGGTGGCAGTAATGAGTGGTCTGCCAACTTGCCCCCACAGCGTAGGTGGGAACATAATTGCCAGGCAACTCAGCTAGAAAAGGAAGTCACCTGACTCTGAAATGGAAAATTCTGCAAGCCTGTATTTTTCAAGAAGCCCGTCTTTTTGCACAAACCCGCTTTGTCCCCAGCTTATAAAAGCAGATAGCCGTTCCTGTGTGCTGCCTCCCTTGTAAGCACACTCTTATTAAAATCTATCTGGAAATTTCTCTGGTTTCCTTTCAGTTTCTGTCTTGGGGAACCCAAGAATCCCAATGACAGTAACAATAGGATTCCAAGAAGATCTGAAGAGTACTGGGGTAAACATGAAATTGGAAAAGGTGCACTCTCAACCTGAAATGTGGCAAGAAAAGTTTGGATTCAAGAGAACCCCTTTTATTGAATCTAGAATAAATATGAATCTAAAATAAATATGAATGTTCATGTTTCTGTTAACATGAGTATTTTAATTACTAATGATTATGACTAATTGTACCTAATTTTTAAAAATTACCACACTAGCTGATAATGTGCATTTTAAAAAACTAAATTAAGAAAAATTTATATTTGAGAAATATAAAAACAGTGTGAAATAGTATTTATACCTAAATATCATGATGTACAAATAACTATGCACAGGACTAATGCATATCAATTTATTTCACATCACTGTGACAATGAACTATATACATGTGTACTTAGTGACATCACCACTACTCTTCTAGAACAATTGGCTATTCTTATAGTTACCTTCTCCCAACACACATATAAGCAACAGAAAAAATGTGTTCTGCATAAAGTCAAGCCACTTTTAGAGGATTTAGCGTACACATACTACAACGCTCCATTAGTACTTAAAAAAAGGAAAAAAAAAAAAAGAAAGGTAAAGTGTTTTAAAAGTTTATGGCTATTATATGGTGTTGACAGAATTTAAATCCTGCAATTGAATAACTGAGGTGCCCATTTTTCTACTAGCTGTTAGCCTAACAGTTAGTTAGATCAAACTCTCATCTCCTAGATTCCACCTACAATTGTAACACTACAGGCAATTAAAAAACTGCATATCTACTTTCTTTCAGGCCAACCTGAGCAAAACTTTTACCTCATTTTATGCTACCAGATGAAGAAAATTCTCTTCTTTCAACATATTTTTCCAGAGTAATTCATTAATATCCTTTCCTTATACTTTCTGGTCTAACATGTACTCTGTTAAAATTTTCTGAATAATTTTTATTAAATGCTGTTATAAAAGCAACAAGTGGAGTTCTTCAATGGCCAAAAAGAGTAGCTAGTATACTGATAAAAATTTGGGGTCCTTTCTAGCTTCATGAGCTTTTGATATTGATGATTAATACATACATTAGCAATTCTTTACAGGTCACAGGAAACATTTATTGGTCCAAAGCATTAAAAATAATGCACTTGACAACAATCAATATGTGATCATCCTTGCCTCTCTACTATCCTAAATAAATGTTGAGCTAACTTTGATCTCTCTTTCACATGCACATATTATCTCATTTTATTTATAGGTGTTTTTTTTAAAGGCATACAAACAGATGGCTTGATTTAGAAAGCTTTGCCTTATCCAGAAAAATTAGGCTCTGTCCAGATGGACTTGCAGGCCTCAGTGCCAATATTGTACCTTTACCATATGGACAAGAAAATTTATGGCAGCAGAAACTATGTTCCACTTCAGACTGTAGCATAGATAATGTTTGATTACTTCTTCATACTCATTAATTCTTGTCATTAGGGAACCAGGGAATAGGAAATCCTATAAATAAAGTATTAAAACCAGTATTTTCAAGATTCTTATCCAGTTCATAATTAGCAAATTGCATATTAGCCCTTTATTTTTTTCAAGTTTATAAAACCTTAAACATGTAAAACAAGTTAAAGAAAGATAATTATCATCTTTTATAAAATTATACAGACTTCTAATGCTTATCAATTTATAGAGTAGAAACACTCACAAACATGAAATACAATTAGCAACAACATAGCTAAAACAAATTCTATAAATCTCTTATAACCCTAAGTGAGTTCCTGGGGGAATTAAATTTGAATTAGGTCTTGCAGTGAGAAAGGAGCAAATTGTTTCTTGGTTACAAAGGTAAACTTTTGAAAGTTTTTTTTTGGTTTTTTTTTTAAGAGGGATCAATTAAAAATATTTTTAAGAGAAAAACTTGAGGATATGTTTAGAAAGAGGAAGAGAGGGAGAGAGAGAAAGAAAGAAATATGAGAGAGAAACATCGATTGGTTGCTTTTCATATGCTCACCAACTGGGGATCCTACTGCAACCTAGGTGTGTGCACTGACCAGGAATCGAAACTGCAACCTTTTAGTGTGCAATAGAGTGCTCTAATCAAATAGCCAGGGCAAGAAAAAAATGTTTTTAAGTGGAGCAGATTAAAATTTATGTTTTTCACTTGGAAATTTCTATCACCAACATTTTAGGTTTTAATAAATACATATATTTGTAATAAAAAATGTTTAATGATTAGACATTTGTTTTAGCTATGTTGTTGCTAATTGTATTTCATGTTTGTGACTGTTTCTACTCTATAAATTGATAAGCATTAGAATTCTGTTTACAAAATCAGAATTCTGATAAAAAATGTCTTCTGATTAAAAAAAAACTACATATATTTGTAATCAGAAGTGTCTCTAAGCAATTCTGTAGAAAGAAAAAGTCTTTTTCTAGTCCTTTCTAAATCATTTTCATTGCATCTTCATTGCAGGTCATCTCTATCAGAGATAGGCCTTCCTGGTCAGAAAGGAACAAGGCTTGTGTCACTATAACATCTTCATGTTATGAAAATATATTGAACCTTAACCAGTTTGGCTCAGAGATTAGAGTGTCTGCTCAAGTACTGAAGGGTCCTGTGATCAATATCAGCCAAAGGAACATACCTATGTAGCAGGCTTGATCCCTGGCCCAGGTCAGGGCGTGTGCAGAAGGCAACCAACTGGTGTGTCTCTCTCATATCAATGGTTCTCTCTCTTTCTCTCTCTTACTTCCACTCTCTCTGAAAAAACAATGGAAAAATATCCTCCAATGAGAGTATGGGAAACTTGGGTTCTTAGAAGGTGGTCATTACTGACATTTCAAGAAAAATATAAAAGTGTAAGTTTTATCATGATGTGTAGTAAAATTAGTTAACATAATTCCAGTATTTTGTATGAAATATTTGACAATATTAGTTTTTCAATTTTTATAATAAAAGAATTAAAATTATTATTAAAAGTTTGGAGAACCCAATATAAAAAAACCTGTTACCAAGAATGAAACTATTTCATATATACATATTTATATATATAAAATAAATGATGCTGAAAACACTTCCATAGAACTTTGAGATATTTAAGCAAGTGCTGAAATTTGCATGTAATAAAATATGTGTATGACATAAAAATGTCCTAACTTCCTTAAGCTAGTTTTCTTATAAGTTAAATATCTGAATATAGTCTTCTAAACTAAATAACAAGATTTACAAGTTTTAGAATAAAACAAAGGAGGTGAAGGTGAAGATCTTGACCCAAGGAATGTAAAACACATGCACAAAATAGTCCAGACTCATGGTTCTGTCTTTGAGAGAAATCTCATGGCAATTATATTAATAATGGTGACCTTAAGAACTATAGCATTCTAATACACATTTACAAACATGAGATAATAAATTACTTTCAATAGGCTATTTGTGTTCATGGTTGCATCAGTCACCAGGGGTTGCCTGCCTGCCCAGGAGACAGTCTCTGATTTTATTGGTTGTTCATGTACCCAGTTGAAAGGAATAACTCATACTTTAAACGAGTCATGACCTTTTCATCATAACCTGATTTCAGTAAACAGGACATGATGGAACATCTGCTGAGAACTTCTGCTCCATGACAAGAGAGATATGGGAGAAAAAAATCTCTTTCCAGCAACCCTTTGCTCTTTATTTTGGATGTTGCTGACCTGTGAAGAAGGCATGATTATTAAAGCTGTAGCAGTCATATTGGAATCAGATAGAGATTGAGAGTAAGCCATCATATTGCAGATAGCTAAGGAGGAGAAGCAGAATGAGCCTGGATCCTTGATAACCAATACTAGGTCATCTACCTCCACAGTGCAACTAAAAGCACATCAGGAAGGTTCTCATTGTTTAAGCCAAAATTAATAAATTTTCATCTCTACTGGTACAATGCTATTTTGTGGAATGCTTAAGCTTTGAAAATTCAAAATTCTCTATTTATTAGAGTAGTTGATTCAATGCAACATGTTGGTCCCTCAGATTTCTATTTGAAAACAAACAAAAATTTCATTCCCACTTCTGTCTTTTGACCCTACAAATTAAAAAATCTTGTGTAATTCTTTTCTTTCTTATTCTGGCTGATGCCAAATAATTTGGAATGCTTCTTAGAAGCACAGTAGCCCAGATCATATCAATGCAGATTATAATTCATTAGGTCCAAGATAGGACACACTAATATGTATGTAAGAAAAATAATTATGAGTTCCACAGATACTTGGGGACTTCAGTATATTATGAAGCAACACAGGCTTGGAATCTGAGATAATGGATGTGGATCATATTAGTCTTAGACCTGCCTCATTTTAAAATCTACTAACAATATATGTTTGTTGAATACTTAACTGCACCAATATGAAAAGAAGTAATTATCATGTTATAAACCAAAAGATAATATGGGAAATAATTTATGAAATGTAACATTCTGCATCAGTAACCTTAGGTTTGGCCTAAATTGGAACCACTTCTTAAGGACTTGTTAAAATACAAGTTGCTGGATTTAACTGAGAAAAATAAAATTCTAAATCAACAGATCCAGGATTAGTCCCCAGAATTTGCATTTCTAACAAGTTCCCAAGTGACAATGATAAGATAACATTTTTTTTTTTTTCTCTAAAGGACAAGATAGTAAACATTTTTAGCTTGTGGATCATATGCCTCTGTCACAACTCCTTAGCCATTATAGCTCAAAAGTAGACATAGACAATATGTAGAAAGATGAGAATGGTTGCGGTCTAAAAAAAGTTATTTACAAAACCAGTTGTGGGACTGGATTTGGCCCATGGCTATAGTTTGCCAACCAATTTTCTGCAGCAAGGTTTAAGTTCAGCACCACTGACATCTTGAAATGGAGTAATTCTTTGTTGTGGAAGATGTTCTGTGCATTGTAGGATCTTTAGCAGTAGCCTCAACCTCTAACTTCTAGATTCCAGTAATAGCTTCCAAAACATCCTCATCTTTGTCAAATATCTCCGGGGACAGGCGAAATTGCATTTTAGTTATTTGTAATACTTTGTCTATTTACCTTTATGCTAGAGTTAAGTGATTAACAAACCACCATATTACAGTATTAAGTACTCTGAATTTAAATATATTTACCTATACCAGTAAGCTTTATATTTTATGTTTTTGCTACTAATTAGCATAGTTCCATTTCAGCTTGAAGAACTTCTTTCAGCATATTTGTAAGGCAGGTCTAGTGGTGATAACTCCTTCAGCTATTATTTGTGTGGAAAAGCCTTTATCTCTCCATTTCTGAAGAACAACTTTCTTTGTCAGGTAAAGTATTTTTAGTGGGCAGTTCTTGCTTTTAGCAATAGGAATATACTGGGGTGGGCAGAAGCAACTTTACAGTTGTAATACAAATAAATAATACAATCAACAATACAAGGATAAACACTATGTTTCAAGTAACCACGGCCTTAAACACACTTTTGCCAACCCCTGTATTTTCACACTCTCTCTTGGCCTGAAAGATTTCTGCTGAGAAATCTGCTGATAGGCTTATGGGGATTCTCTCGTATCATTTTTTCTCTCTCTTCTTGCTTTTAAGGTTCTTTCTTTGTCTTAGATTTTAGACAGTGTTATTATAAAGTGCCTTGGAGAAGATCTTTTTGGGTTAAAATTTTGGGGGGACTGATAAGCTTCATAAACTTGGATATTCAAATTTCTTCCCAAATTTGGGAAGTTCTCAGCCATTGTTTCTTTAAATAAACTTTTTTCCCCTTTCATCCTTTCTTCTTTTCTGTGACTCTGATAATGTGAAGATTCTTTATATTAATGATGACCAATAATTCACGCAGGCTTTAATCACTCTCATTCTTTTTACTCTGTTCTCCTCAGACTACATTATTTTAAATGACATTTTCTTTACAGATTCTTTCTTCTGCTTGACCAAGTTTGTTATTGATGAGCAATATTGCTTTTTTTTTTTTTCATGTATTGTAGTCTGAGCTCCAGAATTTCTATTTGGTTCTTTTATATAATTTCTGTCTCTATATTAAACTTTTTGTTTTGTTTGTGTGTTTTCCTAATTTCATTAAATTTTCTTTTTTGTTTTTTTGTAGCTCACTGAACTTTATAAAACAACTATTTTGAATTCTTTATTTGGAAAACTAGAGATCTACATTTCTTTCGGGTCAGTAAATAAAAAATTATTGTGTTCCCTTGGTGGTTTCAGGTTTCCTTGATTTTTCTCATTCATCAAAGCTTTGTATTGCTGTCTTTGCTTTTGAAGAAGCAGTCAACTTTTCCAGTCTCTATTGACTGGCTTCAGAAAGTGAATACCATCTATCAGCTCTGTTTGGGACCTTAAGCTTTCTCAGAACATTGTTGTGGATATGCCTGCTCCATACTTCCTTTTTTGTTTCTTTGTTTAATTTTTTTATTGTTAACTGTAATACAGACATCCTCTATCCACCCGCCAAACACTTTGCCTCTCTCCACCCTGCCTCCATCCACCCTGGGACTTAACTGCATTATTGCCTGTGTCTATGGGCTATGCACATATGCATATATATTCTTTGGTTGATCTCTTCCCATCCTTTTCACCCTCCTCACCTCTAAAATCTGTCAGTCTGTTCCATTTAGCCATGCCTCTTGTTCTATTTTGCTCATCAGTTTATTTTGTTCTTTATATTCCACACATAAGTGGGATCATGTGATATTTGTCTTTCTCTGATTGGCTTCTTTTGCTTAACATAATAATCTCAAGGTCCATCCAAGCTGTAGCAAAGGGTAGGAGCTCCTTCTCAGCTGCATAGTATTCCATTGTGTAAATGTACCACAGCTTTTTTTTTTTTTTGCTTTTTTTTTTTTTTCCCCATTCATTTACTGATGGGCATTTGGGCTGTTTCCCAATCTTGGCTATAGTAAATAATACTGCTATGACCATACGGTTGCATATAATCTTTCTGATTGGTGTTTTGGGATTTTTAAGATATAGTCCCAGAAGTGGGATCACTGGGTCAAATGGCAGTTATTTATTAACTTTAGTATGTTTTTGAAGGAGTCTTTAAGTTTTTTTATATACAATATCATGTCACCTGTGAATAATGAGAGTTTTACATTCTGCTTTCCAAATTGGATTCCTTTTATTTTTCTCCTTGTCTGATCACTGTGTCTAGGACCTTCAGTACTATGTTCAATAAGTGTGGTAAAAGTGGACATCGCTATCTTGTTCTTGATCTTAAGGGAAATGTTTTTTGATTTTGCCCATTGAGTATGATATTGGCTGTAGATTTTTCATATACGGCCTTTATTATGTTGAAACATGATCCCTCAATTCACACTTTGTTGAGAGTTTTTATCATGACAGGGTACTAGATATTGCCAAATTCTTTTTCTGCATCTATTTATAAGATCATGTGATTTTTCTCCTTCATTTTGTTTATGTGATGTATCACATTTATTGATTGGCAAATATTGTTCCAACCTTGCAACCCTGGAATAAATCTTATTAGATCATGGTGTATGAGTTTTTTAATGTAATGCTGGATTTGATTTACTAATATGTCGTTGACGGTTTGGGCATCTATGTTCATCGGGGATACTGGCCTGTAATTTTTTCTGTATAGTGTCTTTAACTGATTTTGGAATTAGAATAATGCTGGCCTCATAAAAAAAGCTTGGAAGTGTTCCTTGCTCTTGGAGTTTTTGGAATATTTTGAGGGGATTGATGTTAGTTCTTCTTTGAATATTTGGTAAAATTCACCTGTGAAGCCATCTGGTCCAGTACTTTTATTTGCTGAAAGTTTTTTGATACTGCTTCAATTTCATTAGTTGTTATTAGTCTTTTCAGGTTTTTTGACTTTTTCTGATTGAGTTTTGGAAGATTGAATGTTTCTAGGAATTTTTCGGTTTGCCCAGGTTGTCCTATTTGTTGGCATATAATTGTTCATAGCGTTTTCTTAAAATCTTTTGCATCTCTGTGATGTAAGTTGTTACTTCATCTCACTCACTTTTTATTTACTTGGGTCTACTCTCTTTGTTTCTTGGTGAGTCTGGCTAAAGGTTAATCAATCTTGTTTATCTTTTCAAAGAATCAGCTCTTGTTTTCATTAATCTTTTATATTGTTTTTTTAGTTTCTATGTCACTTATTTCCTCTCTGATCTTTATTATTTCTTTTCTTCTACTTACTCTGGCTTTTCTTGTTGTATTTTTTATAGTTCTTTTAGTTGTAGGATTAGATTGTTTATTTGATATTTTTCTTGTTTCTTGAGGTAGGCTTGTAATGCCATGAACTTCCCTCTCAGGACTGCTTTTGCTTTCCCCATAGATTTTTGGTTGCTGTGAGTTCATTTTCATTTGTCTTCATGAATTTTTTTTTTAATTTCTTCCTGATCACATTGATAACCAATTAATTGTTTAATAATGGGAGTATTTTATTGTAATTGACTTCTAGTTTCATGCCACTGTGACCTGAGAGATGCTTGATATTATTTCAAACTTTTTGAATTTGTTAAGACTTATTTTATATTCTAAGATATGATCTACCCTTAAGAATGTTCCATGTACATTTGAGAAGAATGCATATTCTGCAGCTTTGGAATGAAATGTTCTGTGAATATCAATTAAATCCATCTAATCTAGTGTATAATTGAGGGTCATTGTTTCCTTGTTGATTTTTTGTCTAGATCTATCCAGTGATGTCAGTGGAGTGTTAAAGTTCTCTACCATGACTGTATTGCTGTTCATCTGTTTTATTTATTTAAAAAAAATAAATATTGATTTCAGAGAGAGGAAGAAAGAGGAAGAGAGAGATAGAAACATCAATGGTGAGAGAGTAATTGATCGGCTGCTTCCTGCATGACCCCTACTGGGGATCAAGCCCACAACCAGGGCATGTGCTCTGACTGGGAATCAAACCATGATCTCCTGGATCTTAGGGTCGATGCTCAACCACTGAGCCATGTTCATCTGTTTTAAAATCCTCCTAGAGTTTGCTTTGTTTTTTAAAATATATAATCAGTTGCTCAAATATTGGTGTATATATGTTTATCAGGCTTATATCCTCTTGTTGGAGTGATCCCTTTAGTATTATGTTGTGCCTTCTTTGTCCCTGATATAGTCCTTGTTTTGAAGTCTATTTTGTCAGAGATAAGTATTACTACCCTTACTGTCTTTTGTTTCTGTTTGCATGGAGAATTTTTTCCCATTCCTTCACTCTCTTCCTGTGTGTGTCTGATTCTGAAGGGTGTCTCTTATAGATAGCATATATATATATGCGTCATGTTTTATTATCCATTCAGCTACCCTAGGTCTCTTTTACGTTTAACTCATTTAACTCATTTACGTTTAATGTTTTATTGATAGGTACTTATTTTTTGCCATTTTTATTAATGCAGTGTTTCTCTCTCTATTTCTTCTTCTTTAAGCAGTCCCTTTAGCATTTCTTGCAATGCTAGTTTGGTTCTAATAAACTCCTTTAGCCTTTTTCATGGGGGAAGATCTTTACTTCACCTTTGATTTTAAATGATAGCTTTGCTGGATAGAGTGGCCTTGGTTTCAGACGCTTGCTTTTCATTACTTTTAATACTTTATGCCATTCCCTTCTGAACAGTAGTGTTTTTGTTGAGAAATCAACTACTGCTTTATTGGAGCACCTTGAAGATAACAAATAGCTTTTCTCTGCTGCCTTTAAGATTCTCTCTTTGTTTTGAATTTTTGGCATTTTAATTATGATGTCTTGGCATGAGCCTCTTTGGATTCATCTTGAATGGGACTCTCCATACTTCCTGAACTTTTGTGACTTTTTCCTATGCCAAGTTAGGGAATTTTTCTGTCATTATTTCTTCAAACAGGTTCTGTATTCCATGCTCACTGCTTTCTCCTGGTACTCTTATGATGCAGATGTCTGTTTCATGTTTTCCCAAGGCTCCCTTAAACTGTCCCCCTGCTTTTTAATTATTTTTTCTTTTTGGCTCTCTGGAATGAGTGATTTTTTTCTCTGCTGACTTCTAATTTGCTGATTTGATCATTGCTTCCTCTAATCTGCTGTTTATTTCTTCCACTGTATTCTTTATTTCTGCTATGTCATTCTTCATTTCCAACTGGTTGTTTTTTCATTGTTTCTATGGATTTTTTTATGCTGTTGAGCATCCTTATAATCCTTTTACTCTGAAAACTATATCTGATACATTGCTTATCTCTATTTCATTTAGCTCTTCGTCTTGAGAATTCTCTTGTTATTTCATTTGAAGTTTGTTTCCTTGTCTCCCCATTTTGATTGTCTCTTCATACTTGTTTGTATTTATTATATAGATTTGCTATGACTCCCAGTTCTGATTGGGTGGCCATCTGTAGTGAGTGTTTGGTGGAACCCAGTGCTGTAGTCTCCTTGATCTTCTGACCTCAGTGCTGTAGGAAAGTTTCTTGTGTGGGTTATGTACCCACATAACCTGTTGTAATTAACTCTTGATTCCTCTTGCCCCTTTTGTGGGTGGGCTCAGTTCTCAGGCTGCCTGACTATGAAACTCAACCCCAACCATGTCATGGCAAATGCTATACAAGTGCTGACAAAACTAGACAGTACAAGAGCAAACACAAACACAATAGAAACTTATAACAAAAATAAAAAAGGACCCCACCAAGAACAATGTTGAATAAGAAAAGAGAAGAAGAAGAAAGGGAAAAAAATACTGTAATACAAGAGACCGAAGGAAGGAGAGATGAAAGAAGGAACTGAAAGAGGAGAATGTGAAAGAAAAAAAGGTGGAGAAAAGAAAGAGAAAAAAAAACCCACAAGAATAAAAGTGATGAAAAAATATATAGTATGAAATAATAATAAGCTTAAAAGGTAATAATAATGAGTAAAGTAATATATGTAATAGGAAGAAACAATGGAATAAAATTTAAAAAGCAAAGAGAAAGCAAAAAAATGAATGGAGAAAAGGAAAGAGACAAATAAGGGATATGAGAGACAAAAAGAAGGAATGAAGTGAAATATATATAAAAAAGAGATTATTCATAAAATAATAATAAAGAGATAAAAAGAAAATGAAGAGTGGAATTTGGCTCCATAGATTTCAGTGCCTACTGTGTTCACCCTTTGGATCTGCTATTTTTGGCCCTCGCTGGATTTTGCTGTGATGTTGCTGCATTGATTGGTCAGATGACGGAGGGAATATGGTCCAATCAATGTCAGTTGCTGTCCCCACCTGGCTTTAGGGCAGCAGCCTGATGCTTGGCAGGGCAAAACTCCAAACAGTCCAGTGGGTGGGTTCTCCGAATGCCAGAGACTGGGTTTGCCTCGGGTCCTGCCCCTCGAATGTTCCTGTTCTAAGTCACTCTCCCTTCCCTCAGGGATCTTTACTCTGCTAGGGTTATCTGGAGCCTGACTGGGGTGAGTTATACAGACTCACATTGAGGGTTAGTGCTTATAATTTGTAGGAGTGGGGTGGGCACGTCCTGTTTTTCCCAGGGCTGCCCTGATGTACTCACCAGGAGGAGCTCAGTGTCTGCTTTCCTGCAAAGTTGCCAAAGGACCCAGCACTTGCTTGTCTGTGTCCCAGACAGAAACTCAACTGGGAAACCCTGTTGCAACACTGCAGCTCCACCTGGCTCCCGGGCACTCCCTAGTTACCACTCCAAGTAGGAGAAAATCAAAGAAAACAACAAAAGCAAAATCAGCCCCTCTTGGCACTATAATTTTTCACACAGCCTGCTGCCCTTGCTCAGGGCCTCTGCTCAGGCTCTGACAGGCAGAATGTCCATATTCCCTCGGCCATCTGACCAAGCAGTACCTGCACAGATTTCTAGCCCCGTGCTGATTTCCTGTGGCTTGGGTCACAGCAGGTTGGGGCAGATGTAGCAGATTTGCTGGTTGGAGGTGAGCTGTCAATTTTCTTGAGGTGGAAGTAAGATAGGGGAGTCCTTTTTTTTTTAACCTAGGCACACAGACAGCCCAATATTCTACAAGGGGTTGAAGGACCTCTCAGAGTTAAGGCAGAGTGTACTGATCAGGCCCTCTGCAGCCAAGCTCTGCGGTGTGAAGCTTTGCTACATGGCCCTTCCCACCAATTGTTCCTGGTGCTGCAACAAAGAGATCTTTCTTCGCCTCCAATGTTGTGATTTGAGTTTCCATGGTGGACTCAATCTCCACTGCTTCCTACCATCCAGCACTACATGGAGTCCCCTTCCCTTCTCTTTTTTTCTGAATTGGGGATACCTGCGTTCTTCCAGGACAGTAGGGGCTCTGCTGCCACAATATCTCTCCGTCTTCCAGGCCACTCACTTGTGTAAGTCGGGTCACCCTCTTGGTGTCTCCTTCTGTCTTTCCTCTGAGTTACCTGTTTATAATAGTTCAGATCAGTTTTATTTCAACTGGTTTTTCAATCCAGTTGCCCTACGGTTCAGCTGCAAATTCATCCTTGTTGAGAGCAAGTGGTTGGAGGTTCCAGTTGGATCCCTCCAGAAAAGTTTTTTTGTCTTTTTGGTATTGTATTTACCAGCTGGACTGTCTACAAAGGCACAGAAATAGGTAAACAAATGGTCTGGACTGGACCCTTCATCACAGAATCCTGACTAGGAGAATCTATGGGCCATCACTAATGAAGAATATTCTTTAGCCTTCAAGTGAACCAGACCTTTATAGTCCATTGATTTTTACTAAAAGGGTCCATGGTCGTTCAATGGAGAAAGGATAGTCTTCTGAAGATAATGACAAGAGAACTTCTTCTGTTGTAAATCCAGGAGGAAGCAAACACAGGTCTCTCCTGTGAATTCACTGCAGCCTGCTCCATACTTCTTATTCCCTATTGGAGGTGCGGATTCTTAATGTGTTCCTTATCTCAGTCCTGCAAAGTCAGGCCAACTGTTGAAAGCCTCTCATTTGCTTTCCCTAGGGTGGTGTTGAATGCTCAAGTTTGTGTGTTTTCTACCATTCCCACAGGGTTAGGTTAGCTTTCTGAGCATGATCACTAGCTATCTGCAAAGGCTTTTCCCACCCTCAGAGTCATAAACAGGTAGCTGGCCACTGAAGGAGGTGCATCATTGAGGTACACAAGATGTTGGAAGTGCCTCCAGTCTTTGATATTTTTTCCTCCTGAGGTGGAATTTTTCTGCTGAACTCCCAGACTTCCACAAAGGCACTCTTGTCCATGGGTGATTGTTAAAATCAGTGTTCTTTGGGGGAAGATGGTAGAAATCTCTTATTCTGTCATTTTGATGGTGTGATTCTCCTGAATAACACTTTCCCAACATTTTATTAACTTAGAAACATCAAAAACCATCAGTTTTCAGTTACTGAGTGGAAAAGTTGGGAATTAATTTTAAATTTATCTGGCTTGAAAAACCAGATTCTTTCCAAATCTCTTTTCAAAATTATTTGGTGCAAATTAACATATGCAATATTCACAAATTCAGATACACAAAGTGGGTGCACTAAAACTATCTTCTTCTCAGGAATCTGTTTGGCCAGCCCAGGGATAACCTAGAAGCATAATTTTTCTAATTTGACAGCAAGCATTTTAGCCATTTGATTGAGTATTATAGATAAGGACAGAGGTGGAAGAAAGTCATTTTGCTTCTCGATGAAGATGATAACTTCAGAACTGTAAGCTAAAGAGACAGGTTCAGAAATTATGGAGAGAGATTATCCCTGATTTTCTGCCTCCATTAAATGTCTATTTTTCTCTCTAATTGCTAGAAATGTTGAGAGCATTAAGTTTAAGTAAAGCCCATCCTTTGCTATTCCACATGAAAAATGCATTTATTTATTTATTTATTTATTTATTTATTTATTTATTTATTTAAATATATTTTTTATTGATTTCGTAGGGAAGAAATGATGGGGATAGAGAGACAGAAACATCAATGATGAGAGAGTCATTGATTGGCTGCCTCCTTCATGCCCCCGACTGGGGATCAAACCCACAACCTGGGCATGTACCCTGACCTGGAATTGAACCTTGATTGCCTGGATCCTTTGTCCACGCTCAACCGCTGAGCCATGCCGGGCCGGGCAACATGAAAAATGTTTTTATTTAAAAGTCATATAATAAAGAATTATCGAATTTCAGTGAGAATATTTAGATCAAAATATTGAGGCACTAACTCTTTATTAGAATTTATCAGGCAGTTCATGCTTATACAGACAAACTTTACCCAAAGTTTTAGATCAAAAACTTTATCAAAAACATATTTTCTCTAAAACAAAAAAGCAATACAACACATAACCCCAAGAGACACCGTTGTTTCTACATTTTAAAATTGTCATATTTACTGAGGGACAAAAACAAAAAATAAAAAAGAAAACAAACACCCCCAACAAAAACATATAAGAAAGAATATAAGCCAAAGAAAAATCCCCTGATCAATTTGGCATGAACAAAGAGCTCTTAATCTTGTTTAGTGATATTATATAGATTCACTACCACAAAATAAAATTGATTCTTCAGAAAAAAATGATTTTTTTCAAAAGTGCTCAAAGGCTTGATTATCTTATTTAACATAAAAAACCTGCTTATTAAACCAGTCTTGGTCTTCTCAAAATAATTAAGATAGCCCTAACCGGTTTGGTTCAGTGGTTAGAGCATTACCCCACAGACTGAAGTGTCCAGGGTTCAGTTCCGGCCAAGGGGATGTGCCTCAGTTGCAAGCTCCATCTCAGCCCTGGTCAGGACTCCTGTAAGAGGCAACCAATTGATATATTTCTCTCACACCGATGTTTCTCGTTCTCTCTTTCTCGCATGCACTGTCTCTGAAAAATAATGAAAAAAATATCCTCCACTGAGGATTAAAAAAATAATAATAATTTAGTGTGAAGTCTTAAATTTTTCTTTGGGGTACTGAAAATAAAGGAAAGAGACACTTAACTGGTCACAATAAAAATGAGACCTATTCTTATCACAGTTGTAAATGAGCTAAAATCATGTAGTAAAGATTCTACAAAAGCCACTGGAGTATAAGATGTAGACATGGGAAGAGATGTAATACATTTGCCCATGGAGACAGGTTTAAATAAACAAGCATATGAGCCAATGAAATATTACTTTCAGACATTATTGTGAACTCTTTATAAACTAAATGGTCAACTTTTTAATATTGCATTATTACATTTACAATATGAAAAAAAATCACTTCGAAAGTATAAAGTCAAAGTTTTTGCATTTTCCTTAAAGACAAAGTATTTACACTTTAACTTGTACAATTTGTACATCTGAGTACCAACAGACTTAGGAGAGGGAGAGAAGAGTAATTAAAGTTCTGCCTATTTTGGGGGGTGGATGGACAACAGTAATAGGAAACTAATAAATTAAGAGAATCTGAGGAGAAAGTAACCAAATAAAAAGAATAGCACAGCCCAGCCAGGTGTGGCTCAGCGGTTGAGCATTGACTTAGGATTCAGGCGATCAGGGTACGATTCCCCGGTCAGGGCACTTGCCTGGCTTGCAGGCTCGATCCCCAGTCGGGGGCATGCAGGAGGCAGCCGATCAATGACTCTCTCATCATTGATATTTCTCTCTCTCTCCCTCTCCTTTCCTCTCTCTGAAATCAATAAAGATATATTAAAAAAAAAAAAAAAATAGCACAAAGAATAGATGAGCAGTGGGAGGAACACAAATATAATCTATACACACACCAAAAGAAGGCATAACATGTAATTACATAAAGGAAGTCACTTCAAAGAATGATTAAAAAGAATAGAAAGGAATAGAGAGAGAAACAAAAAAAGAAAGGCAGACAAAGGCAGTAAGGCAAGATTTTTCTATAGCAATAATCATCAGTATGTTTGAAAGTACAGAAAATATTCTTTTTCCAATTCTGTGGTTCTTAAGTTTCAAAACTTTACACAGAACTAAGTATTTAATTCAATGGGAAAATAAAACTTGTGGTTCAAATTCAGAGAAAAAACAAAAGTGACATCTCTTCATTTTGAAATATATTCAAGCCTTCCAAATGTGAGGGAGATATATAATTTGGCTTTGGTCCCTTTACCTCTTCCACTTGAAGCTATTTGGTTAGAATGTTCAATTTGTCTGATCATTTTCCTGGAAAAATAAAGGGTTGCTACTGGAAAACACTGTCAAGTAAAAAAACTTACAGAATTCTACTTTAAATCCTTCTGATGTTTATAGGAAATGACATAAATTCATTTTGCAGGCAAGCTTTTATCTGTTTACAATTGTAATTGAAAATTACAGTGAGTTACTTAAGAGCAGCCCATTAAATGGAACTTTTCTTAAAATAGAACTAGTATTAAATGGACAATTTGAGCTATTAACAGCCTTTAGCCTTGTATACAACATACATGGAATTAGTAGCTAGCATGTATTGAAGATACTTAAGATCAGAGTTACTATCAGCTATTATGTGGCAGAACTTATGATAGCTAGTAAGACAAAATAAATGAATACAAACACAATCCTTGGCATCAAAGCATATACAATCTAAATATTTAATCTACAATAAAAAGACAGCATATATATTTTTTAGTTTTATAGGTTGCAATGTGAAAATAAATTGGGAACAAGAAATGGTAATGTTTTGGTGCTTACTGTTTAAAGACAATCTATGAAATGCTAATCTTTGTATGACTCCTTAAAAAGAAATACAGACAAGTGCATCCTAGATAATACCACATTGTAGCCATTATGACTGTAAAATTCAAATCCTGAAAGTCAACAGATCTGTGCTTCAAGCATGTTATTCAACCTTCCTAAACTTGAGTTCCACCAAATATGAAACAGAGCCCTTTGTTAATACTAGTCTCAGAGAATTGTCACTAGTATTGCTTGAAATAATGTCTACAAAGCATTTATGACAGTGTCTTACACATATTAGTTGCTTAGTAAATACTTTTGGTATGAATGGTAACTATTTTAAATTATGAATGCAAACCTCTAATATAAATACCTGTAGATAAAGATTAATCTGATATATTTTAATGTTAAGTGTTCTTTGATTTCATTTTGAGACACTCCATCTAAAAAAGAAGATTGTGTATATTTGAGAAAAAGTGAAATGGATTTAAAACTAATTTCCCTATGTCAAGTATTTTAAATATACCTGTATTTTGAATGTAGGAATCAAGCTGAAAATTCTGATTTAATCTCTTTTCTACTAACTGAAATTGTTATCTTAGGAAACAAAACTTTCCCAGAATAAAATTACCTCTCTTAAAAAGAGTGAATAGAATAAGAATTTTTTTGAAAACTCAGTATCTAAGTAACACTTGAAAACATATCCAGTACAATCATCTTAAATGTACATAATGTAAAAGTACATATTTTGAAAGCCACCTAAAATACATGAAATGTATATAATATAATGTATAAAAATATAAAATTTGTATGTAGATTTTTCTGTGTTTTAATCTGCCATAACTTTAATATGTATATATTTTTTAAATAAAGAGCAAGAACCACAACTTTCACATGTGCATCCCCAATGCCTAGCATAATCTTGGTACAGAACATTTGCTCAATCAATATTTTTTGAATGTATAAATTGACCAATTTCTATAATACCAACTCTATTTAACAGAATATTCCAGGTTATATCATGGCAACATCAATCTAATTTATAGGCTATATCTACATTATATGATGTAAGTCTAGTTCTTCAAAACAATATGATTACCTGTGAGAAATGTTACTTACATCTTTGAGAACTGCTTCAATGGGTCAGATAAACTAAGTTATATATATATATATATATATATATATATATATATATATATATATATATGCACATATATATGTGTGTGTGTGTGTGTGTGTGTGTGTGTGTGTAGCAAATACTATAATTGTGATAAAAATAGTTGGGGGAGAAATCAATCAATAAGATAGTGATTTCAGCTTTGATGTTATTCTGCTGTTCATCTCACTGTCATTCCTTTATAGTTTAAGTGTATGTTTTTCTCCAGTTCCCTTCAAGATATTTTGTCTTTAGAAAGAAAAGTATCACTATAATATATATTTATCTTATTTATGACTAACACATGCTGTGCATTTAGTGTATATGAAAATATTCTTGTCATTAGTTCTAGAAATTTATATCCATTAGCTCAATGTTCTTCTCTTTAGATTCTCTTGAGATGCATTCACACATTCTCACTCTATACTTCACATCTTTTACTATTCTCTTTCATATATCTTCCTGTTCACTAATTCTCCTTTCAATTGTGTTTAATCTAGGAATTAATTTGTCTAATGGGTTTTTTATTCCACAATTTTACTTTGCATTTCAGGAAATAAATCATTTTTCTGTTTGTTTTTTTTGATAGGTTCTTGAAATCTGCTTATGTTTTAGTAAATCCTATATTTTTAAAAATTGCATATGTAGATATTTTTAATCTGATTACTGCAATTTCTGTAGTCTCCAGGAGATTGACTTGTTGCTATTGGATTTTATTATCTCCTATCATTGTGGTTTGTCTTCTAGTAGTATGTTTGATACTGTGTTTTGTTGAGTTTATTTCTCATCTTAGTCTTATTTTATGGGAGTCTTGCAAGAACAACTTAGAATATGAATTTTTGTTTTCCATTATGTTAGTAGTATGAAGGTTCCCCCAAACTAGGACCATTTCAGTACCCTTGAAGGTTTGGAGTTCAGTGAAGGAATTAAATATTCAACTTTCTCACCTTCCAAAGTTCAAAATACTTAAGAAGAATCTAACCCTAGGTCTACCCCCATTCTTTTAGCTACCAGCTCCCTGATTCTGTGGTTTCTTGCTTCTGAGGCCCAGTGTCCCAGTGATTGAAGCCTAGGGAACCACCAAAGCCCATCTCCTGGCCTTCATGCCCGTCCTTGGTTCACCATGGGCCTGGCCATTACTTATTTTGTTTTGAGTGACAAAATATAAAAACAAATGACAAGACCATATATAAAAATAGAACTCTGACCCATAACCTGCAGCAATCATCCTAGGAAATCAACCCCTCATCTACAATAAACAATCCAGGAAGGCAAGCTGTTATATATTAGACTTGCAGAAAGCCAGATCTCTATTTCTAGTGACAATCCAGGAAGGTAAACAATAACTTTTATAACAACTGACTCCAAATGACTAGGACTTGATTAATAACTGATTATTAATCTTTCCTAATTTTTTGTCCATGTTTTCAAACTAGGACCAACAGGAGAAAGACAAATATGTACTCCTTATTAGTCACAAAAGAATGCCCACCTCTAGTTAGCCTGCCTATAGCTTCCATGCCAACAGCCTCCAATCAGGTCATACATAAAGGGATCCCTTTTCCCCACAATAAAGCTGGAAAGGGGGTAGGGAACTACCCTCTGCTTGCCTTTGAGTCCTAATCAAAACACAAATGATGGTGGCAGACTCCCTTGCAAGCTCTGTATAAATATTCTGAATAAATAGTCTTAGCTTTTCTCATTTGGTTGGTCTTCACTTTCCATTCCAAAGTTTGTTATGTAACAGTGGAAAAACTGTACCCCACCCCAACATTCTTTTGACATTGTTCATGTAAATACTGACTCTGACTAATATACAGCTTGTAGATAAACAGAATGTTTCTGTAAGAATCTTAAGGACTAACTTCAGAAGATGCAGATTGTGATCTTCATTCATCCCAGTTTCAGGAGACTTGCTGACCTTCAAACATAGAACCAGAATGATGAAGAACCAGAATGATGAAGACCAGGGTGATGCACACCCAACCATCATTTGACAAGTTTTGAGATCCTTAACAGAATGGACTGTGCTAGGCTGCATGTAGAGAACTTTACAACCTCCTCCCCTTGCTTTCTTTGTTCTGCTTTGCCTCTCCTTATAAAAACCTCTGTCTGCCTTGAGATGTTGATATGGGTGTTGTGACAAGGTGCCGCATCGTCTCAGGTGACCAACACTTGAATAAGCCGTTTTCCTTTTTTACCTGCATCTGTCTCACGAGTTTGGTTTTTGTGGTGGCAGGCAGTTGGGCCTTGGTTCCAGTTACAGTTATAATAGAAGTATTTCTTGAGTTCTCTTCTGCCTTTTAAAAATGAAGAGAACTTCAAAAAGTGTGTTTGATCTAGCATATAATTATTACAGAACAAAAAGTTTTCTTAGAACTTATGGTCATTTATGATACTAGGCTTGAAAATTCTTTGTAAGAAATTTTACTAACCTCATCTCTTAGGGCAATAATTCTGAAGAATGATACAGGGGCAGAAGAATAGAAATAACTTTTTTGCCCAGCTGGGTGTGGCTCAGTGGTTGAGCGTTGACCTTTGATCCAGGAGACTGTGGTTCGATTCCGGGTCAGGGCACATGCCCGGGTTTCGGGCTCAATCCCCAGTCAGGGGCATGCAGGATGCAGCCGATCAATGACTCTCTCACCATTGATGGTTCTATCTCTTTTTCTCCCTCTCCCTTCCTCTCTCTGGAATCAATAAAATTAAAAAAAAAAAAAAAAAAAGACTTTTTCCCCCCAATTTTTCAAATTATTTCTCTTTGTTATTTCTCTTTTTCCACTATAATTTCATTTAGATGGGCTTCTAATGCTTCACTTTAACTTTGATTTTTAAAAACAACTCCACTTTAGCCTGATATATTTTTGATTAAAAAAAAAAGATTTGAAGAACAGAAGTATCTAGATATTAAACTAGGTTTTCCTTGATATATCATACAAAATGGCCACCAGAGTAAGCATTTCCCCTTATAACTGGTCACTTAAAATTTCTTAATAAATCCATAGAATGGTTGACAAATAGATTGCAATGTAACTTTTTCCATTTAGCGTTTCAGTTGAGCACTAAGAGGTATAGTCACCCTCTGAGGCATTGCTACTGTAGACTAATACCTAAATCAACTCAATCAAGCAGAGCTGTTTTCACACATAAGCACTCATGGCAGTTATAATTGTAGATTTATAAACATTTACAATATTTTCATGTGATAAAATCTAACCAGCATTTTAGTTATCATACAGAGAAGTAAATTGACTAACAAAAGTCCATATCATCTTATTCTTAATTGCTCTCATTTCTCATTGAACTTTTATTGCATAGCTCTTACCCTTCCTTTTTTTTCTAGTTTCATACTCATTGGTTCTGTAAGCAAGAATGCAGACTTTTTTAATCATAAGGGTATACTATCAAAACAAGAAAATTCCCAGTCCTTAGTGATAGAAAATAAATATATTTTCTGTTATATAAAATGTATTCTTTTCTTAGGACATTTTGACTTTTGTATATGACTACTAGTGGTTCCTCCTATAGGTGGGAATATAAGAATAAATTAATGTATATGTTCTATTAATGCTTTTGTAATTATACCTTCTCACACAACTAATATTTTATCATGAGACATTAGATTTAATAATTTAATTTTGGGAAAAAAATTTGAAGTACTAAAAATTAAATTAATTTTAATTTTTCTAAAGTGAGTCTAGAAAAAGAGGAAATAAAACTTGTTGAGATAAAATATTTGGTTAAGTTTAGATATTTTATTATGATCAAAAGCTTTTATTTATTTAAAATGTTACTTAGGATTTTTAGGGGAAATGTTAGGAAGACCTTCTTTTTTTCTTCTTTGAAAAATGGAGATCCCCAATTCTCCAGAAAATTATTAATAATTTTTTTATTTTATTTACTTAATATATACTTGAAATACTTCTGGTCATATGGAACACAGAACAATAGAATAAATATAGAGCAGAAACATGATTTAAAAGAATTATCACCTAATAGACAGAAATAATAATGCTGGTAGTTTAATATAAATATGAGATTACAAAGAGCAAACAAAGTTATAAAGATATACACTGTGGTAGTATGAAAAAGTTCCCCCATGTTCTTCCACCCCCTAAAAATCATGTTTCTAATCCCTGGAACCTATATGGAAAAAAAAAAAAAAAGTAGGTAAATTGTTACCTTATATGAAAAAAAAAAAGTAGGTAAATTGTTCTGGGTTATTTGGGTGAGCCCCACATGCAATCACATATGTTTTCATAAGAGGGAAAAAAATAGATTTTACATACACAAAGAGGAAAAGTAATGGTACTCATGGGAGGAAACTGTTACAGCCACCAAAGCTGAAGGAGAAATGGATTCTTCCCTAGAGCTTCTGGAGGGAGTGCACCATTTCAGACTCGTAGCCTTCAGATTGGTGAGACAAAATTTTCTCTCTTTTTTTTTTTTAATATATCTTTATTGATTTCAGAGAGAGGACAGGAGGGGAGAGAGAGAGATAGAAACATCAATGATGAGAGAGTCATTGATTGAGCCCTTAACACGGGCATGTGCCCTGACCAGGAATCAAACCCCAATTGCTTGGATCCTAGGTCAACGCTCAACTGCTGAGCCATGCCCGGCCGGGCAAAAATTTCTCTTTTTTTATCCACCAAATTTGTTATAATTTGTAACAGTAGTCACAGGAAACTAATACACACACATAATTTTAAGCATAAATAGCTGTTATATTCAAGAAACTACATTCAGAAAAGCACATAACCAAAAACTATTTTTAATTATTAATGCATAAAAGTAATATTTAAAGTGTAAATTGTTTTTTAATTATTCAAGAAATTTATAGAGCTTAGAAATCAGTTTGATGATAAGACATTGTTTTGTTACTAATATTTCATGTTAGAAAATTAACTTTTAAGACTGCTTTCACTGTTATTTGCTCATTGTTTTCTTGTTTGGGAGAGAATGACATAAAATCAATGAAGGGCTTGTTTTAGTTGCCAAATACTTAATGTGAGGAATAAAATTTACTTAGCATAAAGTCTGTCTTTTTTCCAATGTGGAGGTTTTATTTTATAGCCATGTTAAGTGCCTATGAAAGAAAAATCTGATTTAGAGAAAGAAAGCAATGGGATTTTGTATCTAAGTACTCATTAACATGAAAACAGTCAATACAGAAGGTTAAATAATTTTTTTTTGCAAAAAAACATGTAGAAAAGCCTGTTCTGATAGATAAACAATAAAAAAACCTGAAACAATTATAAAGAAAGAAAAGTCTTCATACTTGTTTACTGCTGATATTTTTAAACTTTAATTCAGATAATTCAAACCAAAGCTTTAATTTTAAATGTCTTTTCAAAAGAAAAACAAAACATAACAACTGAACTAACAAACAAAATAGTGACAGACTCATAGATAGAGAGCAGGCAGACAGCTCTGGAGGTGGTTTGGAGAGAGGGTGGAGTGAATGAGCAAAAAATGAAAAAAAAGAGAAAGAACTCATGGACACAGACAACAGTGTGGTGATTCCAGGGGAGGGTGGAGGTGGAAGAAGGTATGGGGGGATAAATGGTTATAGAAAAAATAAAATCTTCAATATATATTGTTTGATTACATATTGAGGTTTACCAAATAGCACTTACCGAGATAACAAACCATCAGTAAATAACTATATTAGATGGGTCAGGTACAGAAACCTAGGTATAGAAACTCTGGTATAGAAACTCACCAGGGCAAGAAGCCTCAGATGCCTAGCAAGTGGTAAAACTGGGAAAACAAGAACCTTGTCCCCAGAGTAACTTATCTTCCCTAGCATATCACTGGAGATGCAGTTTAGACCCCTTTGAGCATTTCCTCCCTGAAAAGAACATTTAGGTCTCAGTTGTATTTCAGCTCCAGGCCCAGGAAAGCAGCAAAACCAGACAAGTGATGCTGTGGCTGCCTCGGGACCAGCTATATTTGACTAATGACCCCTGCCCCCTGCCCTGACACCAAGAATCAGTAGAGACCAGGACCCTGAAAGAGCATACCAGTAAATCTGATGAATATTGTATTAAGACACTCCCCTGAAACCTCCCCTAAGATTTACACCTGCAAGAAAGAGATAAATATGCTCAGGACAAAGAACTTGGTGCATACTCTTGTCCAGGGGAGCATGCCAGCTCTATCTCCATCCCCCTTCTTCCGTCTCAGGGGACCCCACAAGACTTGCATCAAGGGAAGCAATGGGCAGCAGCAGTTCATCCAGGCTTACCCCTCAACCTGTTTCTAAGGTCCCCTTATCTCTGACTTCTCAGTAAGCCAAAGTAACCCAGCCTAGGCTCTCCTGTTATTTCTTCCATGCACCTTCCTTGTTTCACTGTCCTAAATATATTTTTGCTGCCAGCATGGACCCAATACCCTTTGACTCAGTGCTGTGTGGCCCTTCCCTTTGGGTATCCCCATCTCCCATCCCCCCTTTTAAAAATAGATTCAATTTTGTTTATTCATCATCTGAGATGGCTATTTAACCTGTCCCTGAACCACTGACCTTAATCTCTCAAACTATATCTGCATTAGATATAATAGCAGCAAATAAAAAGGGAAATTATATTTTGAACTTTATTACTACCCTGAAGATTTTTAAGCAGTAAAAAAAGGGAGAAAATCACAAAAAAATTTGTAAAGTTAGAGAATAGTCCCCAAGACCACCCTTCTTCTGACACCAACTGTAAGTCTGGGGGTGACCCCATGACCACCCTCAGGTTTTAGAATTTGCTAGAAGAACTCAGAGATCACAGAAAGCTGTCATACTTATGGTTACAATTTATCATGGTGAAAAGGTACAGACCAAAATAAATGAATGGAAGAGATTCATGGTGCAGAATCCAGGAGAGTTCCATATGTGGAACTTTCAATTGTCCTCTCTCCATGAGGTCATGGACAATGTTAAATTACCATCAGTTATGTGTGGCGGTGCATATGGATTATTGACAACCGGTCAAGTATACCAGAACCTTGGATTCTAGGTTTTTTGGGCCTGGTCTCCTAAATATGGTTGTCCACCTCATGGCTGAGCTCAGTCTCTAACCCTCGCCCTAAATCACTCTACTACTGTCTGACATAGGCCAAAGACCTCAGGTATACAAAGACAGTCTCCTCAGGCATAACATTCCAGCAACTTAGAGATCATCTTCAAGGACCCAAGACCACCCTTACTTCTGACACCAACTGCAAGGACCTCTCTTTGTATAAGGTTAATTATTTACCACAGACCTAATTTATCTAATATTACACAAGTTGTGTACAATGGAACCTCAGTACTCTAATTTAATTCATTCCTGAAGACTGTTCAAAAACTAAATCATTTTACCCATTAGAAATAATGTAAATTGAATTAATTTGTTCCAGTACCAAATGATTCCTTATTTTAACATATCTTATGTACTGTACATGTCTAATGTACTGCTTAATCTATAAACAAACACTTATTTTCTTAAATTCATCAAGCCATCCCCTACTAACCTTAAATGAATCACTTTCAGAACTCATTTCAGGAAGTGAGCATGGAGCATCTTAGCTTTTTCACATAGTACTGCCTCCAAAATGCTGTCATCCGCTAACGGCTTTTCTTTTATCCAAATCAACAACAATTTTTATACTTCTTCAATTGCCTCTGGTCATTGGTTCTTTCACACCCTTAGCAACATTAGCACTCTTGATGGCCTCTTTATGTTTTAAAATTGTGCTAATCATCAATTTTGCCAGCAACAAAAGCAAAAAAACACAAAAAAACTGCAAAATATTCACAGTACAATTTCCTGAGATGAAAACTGGCTCATATTATCTCCTTTGGTTGTGGCTAAAGACACTTTGTCATGCTGATATATCAGCATGAAAAGGTTGTCAGGTAAAGAACCAAAGATTATTCAACAACTGAAACATTTTTTTCTGTGAACAACTTGGTCGAGAACCAAATTGTTAAAAATGGGAGACATTTGAGAACCCAGGTTTGACTGTATTTTGGTTATTGCAAAACAAGGTCATATTCCAACTCTATTAATATTTATCCAATCTTAATGCTCTTCTTTCTTCCTTCTCTTCTCATAGGCCACAGGCATGCACAATTCAAAATGGAACACTTGTTTCTAAATGCTAATTTGGGATTTAAAAACTCATGTCTATTTTAAAAACACATGTTTGCCATTCATAGTATGTAGCACATACCCTGTGCTAGAAGTTTACATCCATTCAAAGAAACTGAATTTTAAAATATACATTTAGAGGCAGATTCCCTTGTCAGAACAACAATGTCTCAAAACATTGCTGTTCAGCCATGTGGACATTAATGTTCAAAATAAGTACTTTTTAATACAAATCAAATCTTGTCAATGGGCCTTTTCAATATAAAGCTCTAACAAAGAAAGTAAATCCTGCTATAGTAAACAGTATGTAAAAATATTTTAGAAAACTTAACTTTTTATCAGTTGATTCATACATTTTTAAAGTAAAAATAAATAAATAAGCAAGCAGGAAGAAGATAAATGATCCAAGTACAGGAGCAACAAAGGTAGTGAGACAGAGTATAATTGTGCTTATCTGTAAAAATTTCTGGATGAAATAAAAAGCAAGTACAGTTGTAACAGAGTAGGTGCACTGGGTCCAAATGTTTTTTGTTCGAGATGATTTGTCAAGTCATATATATAAGTCACAACCAAGACTTGGAATAAATTCAATCAGTGGAAAGTGTTAGATGATTTATTTTACAATTATAAACTCAATTCTAAGTTTGAAAACTTTAAAATGATTCATGAAATATACTGTTCTTTCTATAATGAGTGTTATACTGATAAAATAATGTTGAGGACCACTTTTTCTCTATAATCAAAGTTATCTCCTTTTCATTTTGAATATTTCTAAGCCACAGGCAAAAATAGCATTTATCTTTAATGACCATTGTATATCTCATTCTCCAGTGATTTTGTGGACAAATTTAGAAGAAAAAAGAGAATCATTTGTTTCTTTTGAACATTATTTGCTTCAGTTTTTCTTTGCTAAAATAGAATATGTCATTTGACAACTCTGATAGATTGTGCTGAGAGGTAATCGTACAGAATTATTTTCTTTTATATCAATTAAAATAGTAAAATTATTTACATTCCATTTGAATGATTAAAATCCAGTCTTATAAATAAGTTTATTTCACTTATTTTTTCCATCAAACATTATTTCAGTTTTCCCTTCATTTGAAAGCAATGTAATTCATTGCTAAGTTTATCACTATCATAATAATAGCATTGAGCATGTGTTATAGGCCAAACTCTAAGTACATTATATGTATTATGTCTTTTAATTCTCATGTCAATGCTGTGGTAAGTGCTATTATCATTCTTATTTTATAGATTATGAAATTGAAAAAGTGAGAGTTTAAACTTCTCCTTGCTAGTTAGCTAGCAAATGATGGACCCAGGACCAGAATCCAGGGGTCTGGCTTCAGAGCTTATGGTGTTAATCAATAGACTGCACTACATACCCTAGTATTAAAAATATATCATATTTTTATTTGCATGCTCCTTTATTTTTCCAAAAAGAGTTTTAAAAATATAAGTTCTAGCTATTGTTTTCAATGTTAAGAGAATATTTATATAATAATCAATAATAGCAGACCTGAACCCTGGCCCATGTTTCTCAGTGGTTAGAACATTGGCTTGTGCACCAAAGGGTTATGGGTGTGATTCCTGGTCAAGGGCATGTGCCTAGGTTGCAGGTTTGATATCCAGCCCTGGTCTGTCTGGTGTGTGGGAGGCAACCAATCGATGTGTTTCTCTCACATCAAGGTTCCTCTCTCTTCCCCGCTCCCTCCCTTTCTCCCTCCCTTCCACTCTCTCTAAAAATCAATGGAAAAAATATTCTCTGGTAAGGATTAACAAAAATAATAATAATAAATAATAGTAAATTTGATTTAAATGACTGAGGTAGAAGTGTACCCTCACTGTCTTCCTTCACCAAGGTTGGTTAGATTTTGTCTCATTTAAAGATAAATTAAAATAAAAGTTAGGGGCTACTTTCAAATCTTGACTATTGTAAATAATGCTGCAATGAACATAGGGGTGCATATATTCTTTCAAATTAGTGTTTCAGGTTTCTTTGGATAAATTCTCAGACATGGAATTGCTGGATCATAAGGCAGTTCCATTTTAATTTTTTGTGGTAACTCCACACTACTTTCTACAGTGGCTGCAAGATTTGGAAACAGCCCAAGTGTCATCAGTAGATGAGTAGCTAAAACAGCTATGGTACATTTAATAATGGAATACTACTTGGTCATGAAAAAGAAGAAAATTGTGTGCTTTGTGACAACATGGATGGACCTGGAGAACATTATGCTAAGAGAAATAAGCCAAATAGAGAAAGAGAAGTAGCATATGATTTCACTCATATGTGGAATCTAAAGAACAGACTGAACTAACAAGCAAAATAGAGACAAACTCATAAAAAGTAGGCTCACAGCCCTGGCAGTAGGGATGGGGGGAGGCAGGGGTCATGGAAGGATTAAGTGAAAAAGAAAAAGAGAAAGAACTCACGGACATGGCCAACAGTGTAGTGATTGTCTAGCAAGGGCAATGGGTGAAGGTGGAGGGTATATAGAAGTGAACCTGCTTCTTTCATTATAACATATAACTTGAAGAAATCTTGGGTTAGTCTATCTCACTATTATTTAACTTTTGTCAGTAGGAATCTTCATTAGTAATATACTAACTTATTTAGCCAGCAACACATAGGCTGCATTCACTTCTATTTCCTCAGCTTCTTAATTAAAGCTGTGAAACACATCGTTTTTTACTTATACTATGTTCCATCAAAACATAGTTGGACTAAATTTTTTCTCACCTGTTTATGTGTCATTTCAGATGTTCTTAAGTACTTCTCAACATAATGGTCTCAAGAGCCTCCCTCTCTCTCCCATGTTGAGGAGACTAATCCAGTTCCTCCCAGGCTGCTTTATTTATTTATTTATTTATTTATTTATTTATTTATGTTAATCCTCATCTGAGAGTATTTTTTTCCATTGTTTTCCGGAGAGAGTGGAAGGGAGGGGGAGAGACAGAGAGAGAGAGGGAGAGAGAGATGTGAGAGAGACACATCAATTAGTTGCCTCCCCAATGCCTTGGGTTGGGATCTAATGGGGACCTTTCAGTTCATGGGCTGATGCTCTAACCACTGAGACAAACCAGCTAGGGCCAGGCAGCCTTATTGACAAAGAATTTCAGACTGTACTCTGGGCTCTCCTCCAGGTCCTGTGTCCTTCTGACTGGCATAGAAACAAGCACCTTTGCTCACAGCTCTCCAGCTCTGGGACGCTCTGAGAGAGCAAGGGCCATCACAGCTGACATCCCTCTTTTTTCCCCCAAGTATCGCTACTCTGACTGTTCCATCTCTTGCTGTTCTTTCTCTTCTCTTGAACAAGACTGTATTTCTAGCTTATACAAAGACTATATTTCTAGCATATGCTTGTCAGTGGTTGGCAGCTTTCAAAGTGCACCACCTATATTTTCTCATTTCTGCTTTAAATTTAAATTTGCTATAAATTGGAGAGTGGTTGTGAGTTGCACTCCTGAGATTGGGAAAAGAGGCTCAAAAAGTTAATAAGTTTGGAATTAATAATAACTGTGGCCCCTAAGGCTGGTGTTTGTACCACTCAAACTTGTTCTCACTTTTTCTTGCCCTTAATTTCTTTGCATATTTATAGTGTCTCCCTTTCAAGAATATATGTTACAGGGGTCTGCATTGCACTTGGACACTTAATTCAACAAGATACACATAGTATGTGATCAATAATCTTCTAGACTGTGTGAATTACCATTCTTAAAGTATTATCATGTAGTCAAAGAACTAATCCCTGGAACTTAATAAACATAAAATTTAATTTCAAATGAGCTATGTGATTTTGCTTGACAAAAGCAATATTATTCCCAAGGGGGGAAAATTGGTTCTTGTGAAGGGGCAAAATATCTTAGGTATTAAAATACCTTGTGGTTCTCAAAACCAATCTTAGGATTTCATTTATTCAGTAGTTGTTTATCAAGCAGCTACCAGGTGTCTTGGTTCCAACTATTATTCTGGCCTATATATCAGCACACTATGTACAATAAAGGATGATTCAAAAATGAAAAATATCTGCTCTGCACCCTTAAAGAATAAACATAGTTTGATATTGGAGGAGGAAAGAGAAAAAGAATTATCACCTACTATGCACATAATATGTAGCAAATAAAGTGGTGGGCAGTTTACCAATTTAATTTACTTTACATATGAGAAAATTTATGAACTGCATAAAAGTTAAGAAATCAGTACAACTCACTTAGCTGAAGAGTGACTAGTTTACCCTAGTTTGCCCAGGAATACCCATTTTAATTTAAAAGTCTTGTATCCTAGGAATACCCTCAGACCCAGGCAAACTAAGACAGTAGGTTGCCAAATGTTTAGCATCAGAACTAAATTCATTAAACAAACAAACTGACAAAATAAAAAACAATCTGTTCTGCTGAACATTTTGTACTACCTCTTTGACCCAGTTTATTTACCTATTTAATCTTTTTCTAGATTTATTCCCTAGTCAATCAATTAAAAAGTATAATGTGATAGCCAAACAGGATATAGTCAACAACAGGAGGCACAAGAAATGGGCTCCTAAAGAATCACTTGTTGGTGATTGCTTATGTTGGTGCTATTGAATTTAAGATTAAAAAAGAGCAAACTGAAGAGATTAAAGATGGCTGCAGACTGAGTGGAAGCTACACTGACACTCTCCCAGGACCAAGCTGGAATTACAACTAAAATATAGAAAAGCCATCCTGAATAATCAACTGCAACTGAAGATGAGCTGGAGAGCACCCTCATAACCAAGGACTTAAAGTGGAGATTGTATAGAGACTGGGAGAAAATGTGGAGGCATGAGAGGGCTGGCTGGGCTCCCACAGGCAGCAGCTGAAGGTCCAGAGGAGATCTCAGCTGTGAGGGGTTCTCACTGAAGACTCTGGGGCCTAAACCCCAGCCTGGGCTTCCCAGTCAAGAGCACCAGAACTGAGAAAGGTGCCCACATAACATCTGTCTGTGAAAAGCAGCTGGGTTTCTGTCTGCCAGGGAGAGGCAGCTGAAACTGCAGGCACCCTCTTAAAGAACCAATGCACAGAGTTTCTTGTGCAGCCACTCACCTCGGGCTCCAGCAGAGGGAGGGTAAGGTAGACTGGAGCTGTGTGAGGAGAATCTAAGGTTGTGGGCTTTTGAAATAGAGCTCAGAGAGCACCCCTCTAAATTCCTGCGCTGAATCATTCCCCCATACTGCAGAGGACATCTTTCATAGGCAGACATTTACCTTCTAAGTAGCTTTTGCCTGAGGGGGAAGCAATTGCTCTATCCTGCTGGAAAACTTCTTGCCATATCCTGTGGAGTTTGTACAGCCTGAGGCTCATTTAGATAATCAGATTAATCAGTCTGTAGGCAGAGGCAGAACTCAGGCTGCTTTGAGTATTTGTCTGATCTGCTTCTGGACTCAGGCCTTGGAAAAACAGACCTCAGTGTGCATCTTGGTCCTGGCCAAATGCACCCAGTCACAACACAGAAGACCTCAACCTGTGGGTTGTTGATAGCTCCAAATAGGTTACTCAAGGCCAGTCACAAAGAGCATCTTGTTGCTCTTGTCGTTGGCCTGCACTAATAAAGATCTTCCAAAAAGACTGAGAGTCTTAGCAAGCCTACCTAATACATAGAAACAAACTCAAATAGACAGCCAAAATGAGGAGATCAAAAAACAAGCCCCAAATTAAAGAACAAGAGACGTCTCCAGAAAAAGCTAAATAAAATGGTGATAAGTAATCTATCAGATGAAGAGCTCAAAATACTGATTGTAAGGATGCTCAAGAGCATGAAAAAGATATGGAAACTATGAAAAACCATCAGTCAGAAATGAAGAATTACATGGCAGAAATAAAAAGTACATTGGAAGGAATAAACAGCAGATTAGAGGAAGCTGAGGACCGGATCAATGAATTAGAAGACAGGGTAGAAAAAAATCACTCAGACATCCAAAAACAATAAAACAAAAAACAGGAGAACAGCCTAAGGGAGCTGTGGGACAACATGAAATGTAATAATATTCACATCATAGGAGTCCCAGAAGAAGTCGAAAGAAGCAAGGGTTAGAGAATCTGTTTGAAGAAATAATGGCAGAAAATGTCCCTAACCTGGTAAAGGAAAAAGTCACACAAATTCAAGAGGCACAGAGAGTTCCAAGCAAGAAGAATACAAAGAAGCCCACACCCAGACACATCATAATTAAAATGCCAAAAATTCAAGACACAGACAATTAAAAGCAGCAAGAGAAAAGCAGTAAGTTATCTACAAAGGAGCTCCTATAAGGCTGTCATCTGACTTCTCATCAGAAACTCTACAGGCCAGAAGGAAATGGCATGAAGTATTCAAGGCAATGCAAAACAAGGATCTGAATCCAAGACTGCTCTTTCCAGTAAGGCTGTCATTCAAAACAGATGGTGAAATAAAGAGCTTCCTAGACAAAAAAGGATAAAGGAGTTTATAACCACTAAGCCAGCATTACAGGAAATGTTAAAGGGACTGCTGTAATAATAAGAAGAAATAGAGAGAGAACCATAGGCATAAAGAATTAAAATGGCAATAAATAAGGACCTATCAATAATAACCTTGCCCAGCCGGGGGTGGCTCAGCGGTTGAGCATCGACCTGGGATCCAGGCGATAGGGGTTCGATTCCCAGTCAGGGCACATGCCCGGGTTTCGGGCTCAATCGATGACTCTCTCATCATTGATGTTTCTATCTCTCTCTCCCCCTCCTTTCCTCTCTCTGAAATCAATAAAGATATATTTAAATAATAATAATAATAATAATAATAACCTTAAGGACTTTAAGGGAGAGATCAACAGCAATACAGTCATAGTCAGGGATTTTAACACCCTATTGACTTCACTGGATAGATCTTCCAGATAAAAAGTCAACACAGAAGCAGTACTCTAAGTGGCACACTAGATCAAATGGATTTAAGGGATATTTACAGAATATTTCACTCCAAAGCTGCAGAATGTACATTCCTTTCACGTGCACATGAGTCATGCTCAAAGATAGATCACATATTAGGACACAAAACAAGTCTCTATAAGTTCAAGGAGGTTGAAATCAAATCAAGCATTTCAGATCTCAATGGCATGAAATTAGAAATCAACTACAGTAAAAACACTCATAAAAATTTAAATGCACAGAGGCTAAATAGCATGTTACTAGAAAATGAATGGGTTACCAATAAGATTAAGGAAGAAATCAAAAACTTCCTGGAAACAAATGAAAACGAACACACAACAACCCAAGATCTATGGGACACAGTGAAAGCATTCCTAAGAGGGAAGTTCATAGCACTACAGACCTACTCAAAAAGTACTAAAAATTTTTAGTAAACTATGTAACCTTAGAACTTAAACAATTAGAAAGCTCCCCTGTGAAGCCGTCCAGACCAGGGCTTTTGTTTGCTGGGAGTTTTTTGTTACTGCTTCTATTTCATCGGTTGTTATTAGTCTATTCAGTTTTTCTGATTCTTCCTGATTCAGTTTTACATGATCTCACTTGCATGTGGAATCTAATAAACAAAATAGACTGAGGAATAAAATAGATCCAGAGACATAGAAGCATGGAACAGACTGATGAATATCAGTGGGAAGGTGGGGGTGGGGGAGTGGGTGGGGAGAGATTAATCAAAGAATTTATATGCATATGTGCATAACCCATGGACACAGACAGTAGTGTGGTGAAGGCCTGGAGGGGTGGGGCAGGTGTGGTGTGGAGATCAATGGGGGAAAAAGGGGGATATCTGTAATACTTTCAACAATAAAGTTAACTTTTAAAAAAAGAGAGAGCAAACCTTATCTGTAACATTTGGCATGTCTAAAGGCAATGTGAAAATGTCCCTCCTATAAGATATCTTTTGTGTTTAATGAAAGTAGGATCATGTCAGTTGGGGAAGGGAGAGAATATTGGGAAAGAACCCTGGAGGCTAAAGTAGTAAACAGTGGCCATCAAAGATAAGCACCATGTTCTAGCATCACAATACTGCTCTTTATCTTAAGAGCAGTCACAGGTGTATAGTTTCTACACTACAACCATCATAAATATAGCTGTTCCCCATTAATCAGTATGAACATCTGCAACAATTACTCATGCAGAGAATAATGATTTAGCAGCTGTGCATCCTAAAATAAGTAAGATTTAGGAAGACAGGTATAATACACATATCATCCTGACAAAAGCTCCAGGACCTATGATATATGATTTTTGCCTTCAAGAATAAATACAAATTATTGCTAGTGAAGACACAAAGCAAAAGTGTATTGCCCTGATCAATGTCCATAATTGTTAATATTTTTTGGTGTGCATTTAGTTAATCAGTTTTACAACCACAAGAAAATTGTTGCTGCTTTTGTTTTTAATTTTCTCTGAAAGTTTCTCATCTGATTCTAAACTCCTGTCTACTCAATGAATAATTTTAAAGTAACATGTGACTTCACTGCATGTAAGTGCTCTAATGGTCTCTACCTTCCTGGTTAGGTTTGATGTCATGTGTTTGAGAGTACAGACTCAAAAGCCTGTCTCAGGAGCAATGCACTCAAATTCCACTCAGTCACAGTGATAGCCTCCTTTTTCTTGGGGGTTCCTCTCTTTCTGTTAGCTCCCTTCTTTTTCTAATGCTTTCTTACTTGTTACATCATGTCGCTATTTTAAACGTTCAATTTTTTAGTCTGTAAAGAAAAGTCCCTTTAAGCCCCAATGCATGCAAATTCCCTTGTCATATATATCTACTCCTTCACAGCCAAACTTCTGGAGCTGTTTTGCATTCATTGTTTCTTCTTCCCTACCTCTCTTTTACTCTCCAAACTGCTCCAAACCAATTTTTGCCCCAACCATTTTACTGTACCTAGAAAAAACTCCTTGTATTTTAATCTAATGGATAATTTTCTGCCTGATTTTTCATGTAGAAGCATTTGGCAAAAATTTGATTCTGTGATTCTGTACCAGCTTCTTTAAAATCTGAAATAAATATATCAGAGAATACTAGTCCATCCAGTAAAGAAATCTCCTAAAGAAATCTCAGGATGAGGGTGTTTCTTGGAGTGTATTCCATAATGTAATCCTGGTCTCATTTACTCCCACAGATCCAATACCCACCTAAACACCAACATAAGTCTCTACCTCTTACCAGACTGCTGTCCTCTCTCTCCACATGTTTATTCCATAGCCACTTCAAATTCAGGGAGCTCAGAATGTAAATTTCTGAGAACTGCACCCTTAAATTAACCTCAATTCCCAGCATTCAGGCCTCTGTCTACTACCAACTAAATTTTAAGTGTTATTCCTTCTAATACCTTGTCTCCAAAAAAGCCTTTGACTCCACCAAATCCTTCAGTCTTTTCATTGTCTCTCTTCCAATGCATGTCCACTTTTTTTTTCACACAGCTGTTTAGATCCAATGGTCTATCATTATACTTAATTCATTGCCATACACCCTCCATTATGTTCACCTAAATCCAAATCTACCTCCTCTGTCTGAATCAAGGCAGATGAATATATAACTTTGGAAGAAAACTAAACCATGAATATAGATATTGTTCTATATTTATGGCCAGTAGCTTCATAAAATGTCCCTAAAACATCCCATTCACTTTCTACTTTCCCAAGAAGATACTTTTACAACTTTTACTCTCTCATTGTATCTCTATAAACTCCAAATCACTTTTACTAAGCTCATGAATATTGACTTCTACTTCTCTGAGAAAATGAACGCATTCAGAAGATAATTTTCACAAGTTCCCAGATTATATCCACTATCCTCCCTGTAGATGCAGCCATGAATTTGGCCTTTTCATGTTATTATAGATAGTATGTTCAACTTTGTTTCTAAAGCCAATTGCTCCAACTTTACACAAGACCCACTCCCTCTTAAACATTAAAGGACTGTAATTGTCCTCTTATATTCCTACTTTATATTAAAATTTCCTTACCCATTAGCACACACAATTTTATTCTGTTCTTCATAGACCCATATACTTCTGCCTCCAGGGATCATGCCATTTTGTTTGCTCCCTTTTAAAGTAAAATTTCCCAAAAGATTTGCATGTATTAATATTCTTAATTTTCTCTAAATTTTTTCATTGCCCAAGTTAGGCTTGGCCTACTTGTATACGTGATTGGCCTACATGAGTACAAGTGCAGTGGTCAATTATCAAACATCACCTTGCTTACAACAATACACAGCATTTGACAGTGGTAGTAAATTTCTGTCTTGAGATACCTTCTTAACTTCAGTGACAGCTAAGTCTTCTGCTAGTTTACAAGACAACTATGTTTGAATTAGTAAAGTACACCTTTTCCTAAGGCAGATGCAGCCCTGAACAAGAACCTATGACTTGGCAGGTAGAACACATTTAGATTTCCCCTTCCACTTGCCACCTTTTACTAGATTCAACCTGCCCAGTGGTATCAAGCAGCCCTGAGAACATGACTATTTCTTAGCTCTTTCTACTTTATTGCCTACTGCCATTTCACTTTTCTAATCCCTAAATGTGAGAATAATCCAAGGGCTCAAGTTTTATATGTTTTTCCTTCTTTATGCTAATTCTCTAGGTGATCTCATCTGGTCTCATAACTTAAATATCATCTATATGTTAATAGCTACAAAATGCATATATCTGGGTCAGACCACTATTTTCCTTGAAATCTAGAATTGTATATGCAACTGCCTACTTGACATCTTGATTAGTAGATCTAATACTACAACACAAATATATTATGCCCAAAGCTAATTCCCTCCCCAAATCTGCCCCTCTTCTATTTTCCTCATCTCAATAACTGGCAACACAAGTCTTCCATTTTCTCCAACCAGACCTTGCCTCCTCTCTTATTATCATCCTGTACATCTAATCTGTTAGCAAACACTGTTGACTTTACCTTCAATAAAATCCTGAATTTAACCACTTCTCACCTAACACAATAATCCATGTCACTATTCTGTGACAGATAGGAGACTATTACAATAATCTCTTCCTTGTTTCCCTTCTTCTGCCCTTAGCCCATACAATCTGTTATCAAGACACAAACCAGAATAATCATCAGATTATATTTCACTGCTTTTCTCAAAACATTCTAATAATTTTTCCTCTTGCAGTAAAATCCAAAGACTTTGCCATTGCTTACAAGATAATACGTATTTTACAATTGTTCATGCTATTCTAGTCCTACTGGTTCCATTACTATTTCTCACACATGAAAAGCACAACTTTAACTAAATGTTTTTGAACTGGCTGTTTTCTTTGTCTGGAACACCACCTTACAGTTGTCCAAACGGCTCCCTACATCACTTACTTCAAATATGTCTTTGTTCAAATAGCACCTAAGTGGTCTTTCCAGTTGCCAAGCACATCCTGTCTCTATCCTATTTGTCTTCCTCATGTTTATATTCCCACAACATAAAACAGTGCTTGACATGCTATGGGCATTATATAAAAATCTGTTATAAGAAGAACAAAACTGCAGTTAGGGGGTGGTGATGCCTCCATAGGCTTAACAACATCTCATCCTTCACAGTGTCTTTTATTTCAGAGCCTAACAAAGGTATCGATATAAATAGATGATTGACAGTTACATTATTGATCATTTTCCATAAAAATAAATTGTGCTTTTCCACTTCTTCATAGAGCATAACTTTGACTCTACAAAATAGAAATACAGCCTGCAGAGGACAAATTATGTAATTCTGTAGCTAACAGTTTTCTCCATAATTAAGTTCCAAAGCCACACACATTTTCCCATAATTGGCTTTGCAAATTACAGTAATTTGGATTGTTGATGATTTAAATGACATATGTAAGTCTGTTTCTCACTGGATATAAAATATAATGCATTCAACTTAGTCTAAGCATTTGGAAGAATTTTTATAGAATAAGGCATTTTTTGAATATTATAATCCTGCTTTGGCCACAAATAACCATGTATCTTTTCTTCCTCCTTTGTAATATGCTGCATTGTGCTAGTAAACACATATCCCTCTTTCTGAAGAATAATGTGGTTTAGAAAGTTGAGAAAGGAGTGAAAATAATATTTATCAGATAACCCCAGACAAATATTGCTTTATAATGACTGCAAATTCATTTCCTCTGAAATACCCCAGGCAATTGTGCTAAAATGATTTCTTTTCTAATAAGCTTTGTTCAATAATAAAGTGCAACTTTCACGGCACTCAACCCTTCTTAGAGCCTATGCATGATTATATATTTGGCCAGCATAATTCCTCTGAGTTTTAAATAATTTGTTTCAAAACTTGGATTCTGCTCTCTATTTCTGTTCATGCACACAACCTGTAAACACTACACAACAATGTAATGTAGATATTGCATAAAGAATATGCCTGAATAAGAGCAAGTAAGAACCATTTTTGTGAAATAAAAATTAGTAAATTTGCATTGGTCAATGTTTGCCTACCAAAAATTTTCTAAAAACTGTATGCATGTTTATCCATATATTTCTTCTTACCAGTCTTAAAAGTACACTTGCAAACACCATGTTATATTGTGTTAATTACAAATCATATATATATATATATATGCATGTTTAAGTGATTCTCTATATTGATGTATAATTACAGTATTAAGAAATGAAAAATTTTAAATGAAACATTTAACTGTCAGTCACAGTAAAAAAATAAAACTATGTAATTAAGAAAAAAGCATATAAATTTGGTATATTTATGGATGTATACAACAGTTACTAGAATTATTTTAAGTCTATTGTTTGATTTCACTGTTTTTTATTTTTTTTTAAATTATGGCAAATTTTACAAAACATAACATTTACTGTCTTAACAATTTTTAAGGTTAGAGTCCAGAAGTTCTAAGTACATTCACATTGTTGTGCAAACAATCCCCAGAACTCTTCCAAAATTGGAATTTTATACTCATTAACAACTCCTCATTCTCCTCCCCTCTGCCCCCAGCCCCTGGCAACCACTGTTCTGCTTTCTGTTTTTATGTGTTTGATTACTTTAGGTACCTCATATAATTGAAATCCAATGGTATTTGTCCCTTTGTGACTGGTTTGTTTAGCATAATGTTGTCAAGGTTCATCCATGTAGTAACATGTGTCTGAACTTCCCTTTTAAGGTTGAACAATATTTCAAAAATGTACATATGACATTTTGCTTATCCACTCATCTGCTGATGGACACTTGGGTTGCTTCCACCTTTTGGCTATTGTTTGTTCATTCTGTTATAAACACAGATATGTCAATATGTCTTTGCGACCTTATTTTCCATTAATTTGTATATTTACCCAGAAGGAGAATGCTGTTTTATAGGGTAATTCTATTTTTAATTTTTCAGGAACTAATATGTACTTTCCTCTTGCAGCTGCACCATTATATATTCCCACTAACAATGCACACGGGTTCTAATTTCTCTACAACCTCATTGACATGTTATTATTTTCTAATAGTAGCCATCCTGGGTGTGAGGTTTTTTTTTTCATAAATTAAAAAAATATTAAAAAAAATTTTTTATTAACAAACCTTTTCAGTACAGAAATGATCTGGTTGAGGAAAACTGAGATGGAAAAAAGTAGGAGTAAAATGGCATTTTTAGAAAAATATAATTAGAAAAAAATTAAAAGAAAGTAAAAAGCTCACTATCGTCATTACTAGGGTGCTATAGTATGATGATAACATAATCTTTGAATGACAGATGAAAGTTTACTTTAGGAACTTAAGCATCTCAAAATGAATCTAACTTTTTGAGACCTTAAGGCTAAAGATTTGTGATTCCCTGGGCTATTAGAGACAAATGAAATGTGAATTTATTTAAATATTGCTAAAGCAAAGAACTTTTTCTCTTTAACCATAAAAAAAGATTAAAGATAAGTCACTTTTTCTCCCCTTAAGTAGCTTACTGTCAGGTCAGACTTTTATTTATATACATGTGTACCACTATGTAGGCAATAATGGTATTTAGTATTTTCAAGCTTGTCAAATCAACATTGAAATTAAAATGTACTTCAGGTATACTTTATATTGTGTATCCACTCACCCACATAACAGATGTAAATTAATAAACCACTTGTGTTTTCTAGGTCCCTTATGAAACTTATAGGACTACTCAGGATTTTCTGAAAACTATTCAGGTGTGGTAGCTATAACAGACATGACACTGTTCTGCATAAAACAAGTACATGAATGCCTTAAAAACATTTAAAGGAAATATTACAGGAAGACCACTTAAAAATAATTCAAAGTCAACCAGTAGTCACATCTATCCAATGGCTCATGCAACTACTCACCCTCTTTCATCAGTTCTCACTAGTTCCTAGACCACAGCTACAGCGTTTAGCTGTGTCTGCTCACACTGTTCTCCATAACCAATCCCAGGCATACACACTCTCTCTATGTTTCCCTGACTCTAGAGTTATCTGGTTCCAAACCTGTATAAGTCCTCCTTACAAAAAGTGTAGCATATATGGCTAATGAATACAGTATTAACTTTATAATCACACCCAAGGCAGTCTTCAAAAGAGGTACTTTTAGTAAGGATGAGAACATTTCCCATCTCATTTTTACACCATAAAATAAGCACTACCCTTTACCAAGAAATCTCAAAAAGCCAAAGATGTCTTTAAAAATTCATGCTATAAAACCTGAAGCCTATTATAGTTAAACATAATGAAAGAAGCTGTCAAAATTTCCTAGAGCAAAACAAATGCTAAATAAATTATGCAAACATTTTAGATTCAGGTAAGTGTTTGGGGGAAAACAGAAACACTAATGAGAGAAAATACAGAAGACCTTAAGTATAGCTTTCAAAAAACCTTTATTTTATTTAATTAAATTAATCAATTTATTTTAAAATGTTTAATATTTATTGTTGAAAGTATTACAGATGTTTCCTATTTACTCCCCATTGGCCCCCTCCACCCCACTCCTGCCCTCACCCCAGGCCTTCCCCACACTATTGTTTGTCCATGGGCTTTGCCTATATGCATATTTGATATGTTTTCAAATTTAGTTCATATTAAATGTATCATAACAAGACATTTTCTCCCAAAGATAGTTAACATTAATCTCCTATAGTAGGTACATGGCTCCATGTTAGATACACCTTTTCTGAATGAAATCAGCTGGGCTTACTCTGTTTTATTAATTCTGGCCACTAAACTCTTGATAGCAATCCACAAAGCCCAGGTATAAAATACTTTTTAAAAAATCAAAAAATAGTGGTTAAGTTGTGGATATTTGAACTGTCCCTATTATAATAACCATTAAGTACATTATCCTGTTGAAATGGCATAACCATAAATAAATATTGAATATGAACATTTTAATTTAATTTCCAATTTCTCTTCATTAAAGTGGTAAAAAATCTGGTATGACTTGTAATGTATCTTCTACACTAATTAGTCTAATTTGAACCAAGCCCTATACTCAGTAGTGGGAATAGACAATGGATTCTCCTGGAGCTCACAGTGATTCTTCCCATCTTTGTCTTATCCTGGTAAGGCTGATCTTGTTATATCAAATTCCTCCTGTTCTACAATGCTCTCTTATTTCTGGGACATATTACTATTTATAGAACAATTTAAACTCTGTATCTGAATTTGCTCAAAGTTAATTGGAAGTACAATGTCTTCCTCAGCTTCTGAGAAGGTTAACACTAATAAAGTCCTAGCCATAGCAATCAGACAAGAAGAAAACATAAAATGGCACCAAAATTGGAAAGGAGAAAGTGAAAGTGTCATTATTCCCAGATGACATGATAGTATACACGGGAAACCCTAAAAACTCCACCAAAAAATTATTAGAGTTAATAAATGAATTTGGAAAAGTGGCAGGATACAAAATTAACACCCAGAAATCTATGGCATTTTTATACACCAATAGTGAATTCTCGGAAAGGGAATCTAAAAAGGAAAACAAACTCATTTACCATTGAAACAAAAAAATTAAGATACTTAGGAATAAACTTAACTAAGGAGGTAAAAGACTTGTACTCAGGAAACTAGTGGACACTGAAAAAGAAATAGAGGTAGATATGAACAAGTGGAAGAATATACCATGTTCATGGACTGGAAGAATTAATATCATTAAAATGTCCATACTATCCAAAGCAATATACAATTCAAAGCAATCCCTATTAAAATATCAACAGCATATTTCACAGAACTAGAACAAATACTCCAAAATTTATATAAAACCAAAAGAGATCCCAAATAGCTGCAGCAATCTTAAGAAAGAAAAACAAAGTTGGAGGGATCGCAATAACAGATATTAAGTTAAAGTACAAAGCCATTGTAATCAAAACAGCCTGGTACTGGCACAGAAACAGGCATATTGATCAATGGAACAAAATAGATAACCCAGAAATCAATTCAAGCCATTATGCTCAATTAATATATGACAATGGAGGCAAGAACATACGATGAAGTAAAGACAGTCTCTTCAATTAATAGTGGTGGGAAAATTGGGCAAGTACATGCAAAGAAATGAAACTAAACCACAAACTTACACCATACACAAGAATAAACTCAAAGTGGATAAAAGACTGAAATGTAAGTTATAACCATAAAAATCCTAGAAGGAACCATAGGCAGCAAAATCTCAGACATCTCTTGTAACAATATGTTTGTGGACATATCTAGGGCAAGGGAAACAGAGGAGAAAATAAACAAATGGGACTACATCAAACTAAAAAGCTTCTGCACAGCAAAATAAATTACCAACAAAATGAAAAGAGAGTCTGCTGTATGAGATAACATATTTGCCAATGATACATCTGATAAGGGGTTAATTTCCAAAATATATAAAGAACTCATACAACTTAACAAAAAGAAGAAAAACTATCCAATTAAAAATGGGCAAAAGATCTAGACACTTCTTCAAAGGGGACATACAGGTGTCTAAGAGACATGAAAAAATGCTCAATGTTGCTAATCATCAGAGAGATGCAAATTAAAAGGACAATGAGGTATCACTTCACACCTGTCAGAATGGGTGCCATCAATAAATCAACAAATGACAAGTGCTGGCAAGAATGTGGAGACAAGGAAACCCTAGTACACTGTTGGTAAGAACATGGATTGGTGCAGCCACTATGGAAAACAGTATGGGGGTTCCTCAAAACTTAAAAATGGAACTGCCTTTTGACCCCAGTGATCCCACTTCTTGGATGACATCCTAAAAAGCCCAAAACACAGATGAGAAAAAACATATGCACCCCTATGTACATAGCAGTGCAATTTACAATAACTAAGATCTGGAAATAGACCAAGTGCCAAACAACAGATGAGTGGATAAAAAAGCTTTGGTACATTTACACCATGGAATATTATGCAGCTGTAAAAAAGAAAGATCTCTACCTTTTGAGACAGCATGGAAAGACCTGGAGAGTATTATGCTAAGTGAAATTAGACAGAGAAAGACAAGTATCATATGATCTCACTCATATGTGGAATCTAACGGACAAAATAAACTGATGAACAAAATGAAAAGACAACCTATGGAAGGGGAGAAAATATTTGTAAGTGATAAATCTAATTGGGGTTATAATCCATAAAATATATAAGTAACTCGTATTGCTCAATAGCAAAAAAGTCAAATAAACCAATTTAAAAATGAGCAAACAATATGAGTAGACATTTTCCCAAAGAATAAATAAAAGTGTCCAACAAACATTTAAGTGTGTGTGTGCGTGTGTGTATACACACACACATTAGTATATATATATATATATACTAATATGACTAATCATCAGGAAAATGCAAATCAAAACCACAATGATATATCATTTCACATCTGTTATGAAGCAGTTATCAGAAAGACAAGTGATAACAAGTGTTGGTGAGGTGTGAAAAAAGAGAACCTTTGTAAACTATTGGTTGAAATATAAATTGTTACAGCCATTATGGAAAACAGTATGGATGTTCCTCAAGAAATTAAAGCCAGAACCTTATGACCCAGCAATCCTACTTCTGGTTATATATCCAAAGGAAAGGAAATTAAGATAGTAAAGAGATTCCTGCACTACCATGTTCAATGTAGCACTATTTGGAATAGTCAAAATATTAAAAAAATCTAAGTGTTCATCTATGGGTGAATAAATTTTAAAAATGTGATACACACAGAGACACAGTTATATTATTCAGTCATACAAAAGAAGGAAATTCTGTTATTTGCAACAACATAAATGAAACTGGAGGACATTATTCTGAGTGAAATAAGCCAGACACAGAAAAACAAATATTATGTGATTTTACTTATATGCAGAATTTTAAACAGTCAAACTCATACAACAGAATAGAACAGTGGTTGCCAAGGACTGGGGATAGGGATAGCAGAAAGAGGGAGATGGTCAAAGAATACAAACTTTCAGTTACAAGATAAATAAGTTCTGAAGATCTGTTGTACAACATACTGACTGCAGTTAATAATATTGTATTATATACTTGAAATTCCCTAAGAGAGTAGTCAAATGTTCTCACCACATATAAAAGGTAACTATGTGAGTTGATACATGTGTTAATTTGATTGTAGTAATTATGTCACAATGTAGACATTTATTAAATCATCTTGTTGTATAATCTAATTATGTACAATTTTTATTAACTATACTATAATAAAACTGGAAAAAATAGTTACTTAAAATTTGAAAAACAGAATTATATTAAACCAATCCTTTAATCATTTGGCAAACATTTATCAAATGTCTATATAACTTGTCAACACTGGGCATGAAAAAAAGGAGCATGGAACCTATATCCAATGAAGAAGTAAAAAAATAAATAAATAAAAACAAGTTGGTAAACATTAACTACAAAAATGCATTTCATAATAAAGTAAAAAAAGTTAAAGTAACAATTTGACAAAATATGTCAAAACACAGAGTGTAGGAGAGGGAGGAGCTAATTTCCATTGGATTGTTACTGAATGTCTTTTTGGAGATTATATAAAGAGTTTTTCATTCAAGATAGGTGAATGGCCAAGGAGGTATCCAGGAACAGGTGCTCTTTGTGAGGCAACTTTTCCATTATTGGAAATAGCATATGTAAAGGTGCTGGGACCAGAAAGAGTACAGACTTTTCCAGGAAAAGAAAGTAATAGGAAGTTGCTGACTTAGTGGTCACTAGGGGAGTATAAGATAAGGTTAGATAAAAAGTTAAGGTTCATATTGAAGTCTAATACACTTTGGTAAGAAATCTGAGTACTGTTAAAGTACACTGAAAGCCAATGATTTGAGGAGAAATGAAGTGGTCCAGTTGAAAGCTGGTCACTTTTGCTGCTTGCTGCAGGGGAAATAGATTGAAGAGGGCAAGGGAATAGAAAGACCAGTTAGGAGGTTCTTGCAATAGTTAAAGATCATGATGGGCTGTGGACATTGGAATGACGGTGGGTAGGGAGATACATTTGAGGTATATTTTAGACAAAACAGATAAAATTTGTGTCAAGGTGAAGGAGAGGAGGAATACAGAGTAACTGCTGGTGCGTGACTTAAAACGTTTGGTAATTAATGGTGCCATTTACTAGGAAAGGAATATATTTAGGGAGGAAGTTGTCATAAAAAGGGAACATATGGGTAAGGGTAAAGTAAGCTTTGTTGGATACATTGACACACTTCACGAAACCCTGTCCTCTCACTATCCTCTGAGTAGTGTGCTGTGATTTGGTATAGCTCAATTCACCAAGCAACATTCCACAACAAAGGGACTATATTACCCACTGCTTTATATATTGTAAGTAAAGGGTACAGAGAATATTATTCTGATTATCAAATAATAAAAATTTCCTGATAAAGGAAATTTATCATAATGGGTGCTTCTGAAGCTCAGCTATTGGCACCTGATATTCTGAACCAACCTTTTGCTAAACTCCTAACAGGGGAGCCAAAATGAGCATGTGGAGCTATCTGAATTTAGCTTTCCTCAGGAGGGGAGAAAAATAAAAAGTGTGGAAGATACATAAGCTATGAAATAGAGATGGGAAGTAGAAAATGGAACATGGTAAGAAGGTATCTGGATAAATAATGTACATTAGGTTTTATTCTGCTTGGAAAAACCATAGTATTGACAGTCACAAACATGAAGAGGAGAGAGATCAAAAGAATTTGCCAAATTCCAGTAGAGTGTAGTACGAAGAGGAATATCTGAGAAAAAAGGAGAAAAAACCGATAAAGTAGGAAGAAAACTTCGGTATGTTTTCATGTAAACTGAGAGCTGGGGCTTCAAGATGGAAATTGTGATCAGCTGTATAGACTGCTGTGAACATTTTAAACTAATAAGACAGTCACTAATTGCTTACCCCGCCCCCCCCCAAAAAACGTTATTTTGTACAAAACAATACAGTAGGCTACTGAGAATCATAGGAGGGCACTGGGGTTCATTAAGGAGTTAGAAAAATTTAAGTTTAAAAAACATTTCCTATTAAAGATAAACTGAAGTCTATGGCCAAAAAATATGTGAAATGTCTGTTAGCCAAATAAGGAAGTTTAAAATTTAGTAAACATTTTTCTCAATTGACTCTTTATATCTTATTGTATAATTTGACCTCATTAGATCCTGGCCTGAGAGTAGAATCTAGAATCAGATTTCTGTGTCAGTCCTTAAGTTATCACACCACTGTCTGATATTCCTTAAGTCACATCAGAGTATTTTAAAAGGCCAAACGTTTGCATACTCCTCTCATGGGGCCTGGGGCCATAAAATAATTGTTGTACTTTTACTACATTTATATCAGTCTAGATATAAAATTTCATTGAAATTCATATGTGGGTTACATTTTTACAGATGGCTATCCATCTGTACTATGGAATATACTGATGCATGGGGCTTAGGAATGAAGAGAAAAAAATTCAGACATTCTGTATAACAAATACTAATTAGAACCAAAAACCTCATTTATAATTAATATTATTTTAATAGTTTTATAGTCCTTCAATGTGATCAGCATAAAGACCTGGTACAGTCCAGGTAAACTTCAAATACTAAGATGTTATCAAAATTTTATTCTAAACATGTAATTATTTTTTAATTCACTTTGATGAATATAGTGAACTGTGAGTTGCTAATAACCACATCTCTCTAAAATAGATTCATATTTCCACCTCAAATGACATATCTAAGTATAAGGTTCATCCAAATGTCTACTTGCTGAAATTAACCATTTCTTAGTTTTTTGTTTTTTAAATATATCTTTATTGATTTCAGAGAGAGGAAAGGAGAGGGAGAGAGAGAGAGAGAAACATCAATGATGAGAAAGTCATTGATCAAGCCTGCAACCCGGGCATGTGCCCTGACCGGGAATCGAACCCCGGTAGCCTGGATCCTAGGTTGACGCTCAACCCCTGAGCCATGCCTGGCCGGGCCCATATCTTAGTTTTACAATAAAATATATACTACCTTGTATTACTCCCAACTATTTAAATCATGAAATCAACTATTTCTGTGTATTCTGTCTCATTATGTCATTTTATGCTTTTAAAACACTTTAATAACTGAAATCTGTCCTTGTGTTATTCCTCTAAGGCCAGTTATGATAGAGACATCATGCTTCATACAAATATTCAATGTTTACAGTTTTTCTCAATCTAAATCTAAACTATCATTATCTTTTTAATATTTTAAAATAATACCAAACTTAAGCTGTTGATTTTTTTCCCCTAACTTCTAATTCACAATAATATTATAAAAATTTTCACCCACTTTGTGCTTCAATTTCCACATCAGTAAAATGAAAGTGTTCAAATAGGACTTCTTTAAAAAATGGGCTACCTATTAAACCCATTAAGTCAGTCCAGATTCAGACTGAATGATCCTAAAATGAGCAGAAAGAGGAGGGGAGAGAGGAGGAAGAGAAAGAAAAGGAAGAAAAAACCTTTAATCACAGGGAAACCCAAGCTTGCAAGTGTAATAGATTTGCAGTGATATTAAAATCCGTGAGATCTGATCCTTGCTAGAGAAAAATGGAGACAGAACAACTTTCTTGGAAACAAATTATCTATTATAACTGCTTTATCCTGTGAAAATATGAAACTTTGAAATGAAATAGAATAATTTCTGGTAATGATAGACTTCAACAACTTTATGAAATATTTAGTATGAGTTAATATCAGTCTCAAAAGGCACTTTAAATTCAATCTCATTTAATTTGCTTGGACATTGTTAATCAAACCCCTTGTGGACCATCAGTTACACATTTCCACCCAATTTTACACCTCAACTAACTGAGGCAAAAGGAATTAAATAATGTATACAACTCACAAAGTAAGGGAATGGTGCAGTTGATGGTAGAAAATTGCACCTTTTGCCTTCCTTTTAGGCCATTGCCTCCTAACACTTAAACTTTTCTTATCAGTCAATGATTAGAAAATATACATTAATGAGCAATCAGTAGGCTCCTGTTAACTGAATAAATAAATATGCATAATAGAATATAACAAACTAAAAAACACACATTGTTTTTGCAAGTGTTCAACACTGAAAAATAATCCCTCAGATTTGTTTTTTATTTTCTTAACACCTCACTTCCAATTAATTACAATTAATCTTACAGATGTCTTATCAAGGTGTTATCACTCTTATTTCCACATAATCTATATGTGAATTTCTCACCTTCTACATGTGTTTGGTTTATCTAGCTTATTCTTTCATTTATTCATTAATTCTATCATCTGTCTGTACTAAAACAGTGTTAGATGCTGGTTCATAAATATAAATAAAACTTGATTCCTTCTATAACAATTAATTATAGCCCCAAAGGGAGATAGAATCAATCAAATAAGATAGTGCCTTACAGGTGGAACAATAAGTATTTCTACAAGGCAAAATAGAGAGAATGTGAAATGGTGGGTCAAGAAAAGATTCATCTTCTTAATCCATTCATAACATGATTTTGTACTCTTACATTTAATGCATTGGACTGGAAATAAGTGAAAGAGAATGCAATGGTCAGGCTCATATTTCTGGCTGAATTTGACAGTTCTAAACTGGGGTTAGAAAGAAGCTGAATAAAAATGAATGACAATTTTAAAGAATGTAAAGTGATCATTTATGGATGTGGGGAAAGTGAAAACATTTAGACTCTCTCGCCACTGGGGCAAAAGACCCCAGTTATGTAAACATGAAATAGCATAGACATAGCAATAGTCATAGCAGATGTCATGTTAGCTGATTAATGTCAAACTCATCCTTGGCTGAAAGTCACTATTGTTCTCTTCCTATAAAACCAGAACAGGACCCTCTGGGGTGAGACTTGACCCCGTGTACTGTTTAACCTCTTTGTTAGGTGAGTAAAGGGCATGTCTTATCCCCCTTTGGCTCCACAGTTTTTCTTCAGTCTGTCCGGATCCGGCGCAAACCTCCCCAGCCTTGATCATTTGCTTTACAATGGAAAAGAAAACAACAAATGGAAATTGCAAGAAGGAAATTCTAACATTTCCTTGGTACCTTGTGAGAGTCTGAGAAAAGAATAATAATATAAACTCTTAGCTATATTTACAGATGTGTATAAGGTTGAAGCAAATCGTCTTTGACACCTCCTTCTTTACGTGAAGCTGATACCCATGTTGGCTCTGGATGACTTAAGAAACATTTAGTCTGAAATATCTATATTATGTGTCTCAATAGTACTAATAATACATATTAAAGAAACACTTGGAATAATCCTAATGATGTTTTGGTTCTCATTTTACAGGTTTATCTAGTATAACAGACCCCTTTTAGGAGGTACCATGCAGGAACTATTGCCTCGTGAATGCACACAAGAGGCCACATGTCACTGTGTGCCTGATTAGCTAGATGGTAATCAGCTGAGAAAGGTGTTGGAATACAATAGACACCCGGAGAGTGCCCCCAGCTGTTATAGTTCCATGTATCTTAATACCTATAGACCATATCTTTGTGGATGGAGAGCAAAGTAAAACATACTGACAAAGTAAAACAAATGTCAGTTTAGGAGTGAGTCATTGTATTTCAACCAACAACTGAAAGCCACAGTGCCCACTGCTTTCATATATGGAAATGTTTTTGTCTATGCAAACTTAAGTATACTTGAGTTCACTACTATTCAAACTACATAATTCTGGGAAACTAAATATTTCAGTCTGAAATATGTACTCCAATTATATCCTAACAGCAAGCACTCAGTGGCAACATCATGTTTTGTGGATAAACCAACATTGGCCAAAACTCTCTAAAGGACATGTGGGTGAAACTGTCACAAGATTAGTAGTACTAGGATAAGCTGAATGTATATTTAGTGAAGAGAGACATACTGAAACAAAAGACTTATTGACCTCTATTGGATGCATACAAAGAATAACATTTCAGGAAGAAAAGATAGCAAGTGGTTTAAATAGGTAGCAGTTTTAGAAAACTAGAAAAGGGCAACTGAAAAGATAATTGGACTTTATACTCAGAAAGAAACTTGGGAAACAGCATGCATGCTGAAAAAGCAGTGCTGTCTTTTAAGCTCTGCCAGATGGAAAGTAGAAATATCAGTGGACTTGGATCTGGCAGTGGAAGCACAAGGAATGAACTTGTGGGAAACTAATGGCCCCTAATTTATAGGAATTCATAGATGCAGGAATATAATCTGCATAAGTGCTTTCTAAGGGCCAAGGTCCCACACATAAACATAAACTAGACAGGTGAAATTATTGGTTGGGATTGGAAACCTATTAAAATTATCTGGGACTTTACTAGTGATGAGAGGTTAGACATCATTTAAATATAAGGCCTACTGCTAACCTTTGTCCACACTTGCTTGTAATATGAAACAGGATATGTGATTATGACTACCAAAGACTGGAATCCTTAACTAACCAAGATTTGCTCCTTCATTTAAATCCCAGCCCATAATAACATCATTGTGGTAAGGTCCATATTTGTTGGAAGCTTAAGTCTAATTAACAAAATAATTGCTACTTTGTATAATACAGGTTTAATTTATAATATAATTTTTTATTTTTTTATTTTTATTTTTAATCCTCACCTGATGATATTTTTTCCATTGATTTTTTAAAAAAATATATCTATTGATTTCAGAGAGAGGAAGGGAGAGGGAGAGAGAGAGATAGAAACATCAATGTTGAGAGAGTCATTGATTGGCTGCAGCCTGCAACCCGGGCATGTGCCCTGACCAAGGATAGAACCCCGATCTCCTGGATTCTAGGTCTATGCTCGACCGCTGAGCCAGGCCTGGCCGGGCTCCATTGATTTTTTAGAGTGGAACGGAGTGAACGAGGGAGGGAGAAACATCAAGGCAAAAGAGACACATTGATCGATCGTATCCTGCACACGGCCCCCACTGGGGCTAGGGTCAAACCTGCAACCCAGCCATGTGCCCTTAACCAGGAATTGAACCCACAACTCTTCAGTGCACAGTTTGATGATCTAACCACTGAGAAACATCGGCCAGGGCTGTACCATTATTTTTATATAAACTCTGATAATAGTGATATTGATCATCAAGTGTCCTAGAATATTAAATTAAATCCTTCCAAAGTGGTCACTGGCCAGAACTTCATCACATGGCCAAGCTTTACTAGAAGAGATGCTGAAAAAGATATTTTTAGAGATAACTTTCAACAAAACTGGATGCTATTAGTAAGAGTGGAATAAAGATTATGAGATAGGCACAGCATGTCTGACGTAGGACCATAGCTATCAACAGTTATGAATGGTAAAAATGGAAGTTAGACACAATGGAATACCGTCATGTGCAGCTTAACAATGGGGACATATTCTGCGAAATGCATCATTAGCTGATTTCATTATTATGCAAACATCATAGAGCGTCCTTACATGAACCTAGAAATAGCCTACCACACATCTAGGCTGTTGTGGTACACCACTGTGGTGTACGCTGTCCATCACTGACTGAGACTTCCTTATGCAGCGCGTGACTATATAATAAAAAAGCTGATAAGCGGTGACTTTTGCTTCCCAGTAGGATGGAGTAGCTGATGGTAAATTCTCAGAAATCTAAAAGTCTGAATAAAATAGAAAAATTATCTGTTTGAAAACAGCATCCAGATATGGAGTCCACTGAAACTGGAGGACCCAAGACCCTAGAAAGGAAAGAAAAATTTATTAAGAACAATTTACATTCAAATTGTTCCTTTGAAGCTCTTTCTGTAGTATTCACTTGTTTGCGTTTTTCTCCCAAAACTCTTTCTATTAATATGGCATCCAATATTTGACTAGAATAAACCACGGTCTGCATTTGCTAGCACACTTATTGAATTAAACCAATGCCTAGAGCCTTATTTGGACCAAGAAATGCAGGAAAATAGAAGATGTCAATCTTGAAAATGCTATTCCATCTCATTTAAAATCTGTGACATGGTTATACATTTTTTAGTCATATCTTATACACTTTTAAAGTGACAGTAAATTGCACTGTGAAAATAAGTTGCTGAACATATTTTTAACAAAATGAAGGTGTTTATAATGATTCAGAATTTTAAAGAAATTAACCAGCCCAGAAGCAGTTATAACTGAAATGAAAGAGAGACAGGAACAGAGACAAAGAGAGAGATTAAGGAACTGATGTGACTACTGCAGGGACAGACACTTTAAAAGTGCTCTTTCCCTGTCACATCATTTGTTAAAGTTACAACCTTTAAGTTTGCTCTTTGTTCATGTTTGTTTTGTACTCACTCTTCCTTAACAGAAATATACTTGTTTTGTATATTTCAAAAATTTTGACTAAACTTGCACTTCAACTCATTTATGATTAGTTTGAAATGTTTTCTACATTCCAATTCGCTTTCTTTCATGACCAATTCTTCATATTTTTGTTTTCAGGTTAGTATTGAGTGGAGTGATATATCTTCTACAACAAATTTTATTCATTTATGATCCTTGAGAAAAAGCACATAGGTACAAATATGCAAAATTAGTGTTCTTAACTTGAATTTCTACTGCATCTTTTGTCAATCAAGTTTTGTGGTACTGGTTTTTGGTCAAGAAAATATACTGAAGTAACTTATTTGAAGTAGAAGAAATAGTAAATCTAAATATTCATGTCCAGGAGTTGTTAGACTTACTGGATTTACTGAATGTTCAGGGGTAGAACCTGCCTTGGATTATTTTTAAGTTGTTAAGTGATTGTAATGCACAATTCTAGTTGATAACTAGTATAGTGGAAAACGGCCTAGGTCTTATCTCTCACCCTTATAGCACATTTTCTTTATCACTTAGGGATTTGGATAAAAAATTAAGCATCATTGTATTTATTTCTTGAGACTCTTATAACAAAATAACCTCAAATGTAGTGGCTGAAACATCACAAATTTATTCTCTCTCAGTTCTGTAGGCCAGAAGTCCAAAATCAATTAGTGTCATTGAGCTAAAATGAAGGTGATGGCAGGGATGCACTCCCTTCACAGGCTCTAGGCCCTAGGGGAAAAGTCTTTCCTTTCCTACTCTAGCTTCTGGAGATTGCCAGCATTTTTTGACTTGTGCTGCATCATGCCTATCTCTGCCTAAGTGGTCACATACACATCTTTTGTGTGTATAATCTCTCTCCACCTCTCTCTTATAAAGGCACTTGTGGTAGCATTTTGAGACCATCTAGAAAATTTGAGATTATTTTCTCATCTCAAAATCCTTAATTCAATTACATCTACAAAACTCCTTTTCCATATAAGGTTATATTCACAGGTTCCAAAGATTTGAACACAAACATATCTTTTGGAGCCATTATCACACTAACACAGTCACTTTAAAATACATATATATATTTTTATTATTGAGAGTATTAGAGATGTCCTCCAACTCCCTGACCTTTGTCTCTGTCTACCCCACTTCCACCCCACCCAGGCCTTCACCACACTATTCTCTGTGTCCATGGGTTATGCATATATGCATATAGGTTCTTTGGTTAATCTCTTCCCCACACCCCTCCCTCTGAGATCTCTCAGTCTGTTGCATGCTTCCATGTCTCTGGAACTATTTGTTCATTAGTCTGTTTTGTTGATTAGATTCCACATATAAGTGAGATCATGTGATATTTGGCTGATTTTGCTTAGCATAAAAATCTCCAGGTCCCTCTATGCTGTCTCAAGGTATAAGAAATCCTTCCACTTATCTACTGATCGGCACTTGGGCTGTTTCCAGATCTTAGCTATTGTAAATAGTGCTGCTATGAACATAGGGGTGCATATATTCTTTCATATTGGTGTTTTGGAATTGTTAGGCTATATTCCCAGAAGTGGGATGATTGGATCAAAAGGCAGTTCCATTTCTAATTTTTTGAGGAATCAAGTTATTGTTTTCCACAGTGGCTGCACCAGTCTGCATTCCCACCAGCAGTGTACTAGGATTTCTTTTTCTCCACACCCTCACCAGCATTTGTTGTTTTAGATGGTAGCCATTTTGGCAGGTGATACCTCATTGTCATTTTAATTTGCATTTCTCTGATGATTAGTGACACTGAGCATTTTCATATATATCTTGTCCATCTGTATGTCCTCTCTGAAGAAGTGTCTATTTAGGTACTTTGCCCATTTTTTAATTGGATTGTTTGTCTTCCTGGTGTTGAGTTGTATGAGTTCTTTATATATTTTGGAGATTAACTCCTTATCAGATGTATCATTGGCAAATATATTCTCCCATTCAGTGGATTCCATTTTCATTTGAGGATGGCTGCTTTTGCTGGACAGAAGCTTTTTAGTTTGATGTAGTCCCATTTGTTTATTATTTTCCCTTTGTTTATTTCACCCTAGGAGATATATCTGTGAAAATTCTGCTACATGAGATGTCTGAGATTTTGGCTCCTACATTTTCTTCCAGGATTTTTATGGTTTCACAACTTATATTTGAGTATTTTATCCATTTTGAGTTTATTTTGTGTATGGAATAAGTTGGTAGTTTAGTTTCATTCTTGTGAAATTTTCCCAGCACCATTTATTGAAGAGACTGTTTTTTCTCCATTGTATGCCCTTGCCTCCTTTGTCAAATATTGATTGAGCATAATGGCGTGGGTTGGCTTCTGGGTTCTTTGTTCTGTTCCATTGATCAATATACCTGTTCTTGTGCCAGTACCAGGCTTTGTAGTAGAATATTTATTTATTTATTTATTTATTTATTTATTTATTTATTTATACTTATTTATTTATTTGAAAAATATCTTTATTGATTTCAGAGAGAGAGAAGGAGAGGAAGAGAGATAGAAACATCAATGATGAGAGTCATTGATCAGTGGCCTCCTGCAGGCCCCCTACTGGGGGATGGAGTTGGCAACCTGGGCATCTGTCCTGACTGGGAATCGAACTCCCAGTGTTGTTCTAATATTAAGTTGTTGGGCAAATATAAAAGAATGCTGTTGTATGTACTTAACTAAATTATAATTTCTAACTAAATTCTAATTTCATCTACGCCACATTAAAGATGTGTCTAAATTGACCTATCGGAGTTACAGCTACTTGACGAAGTTGTATTATTATTGTTCTAGCTGTTGTAGGATTTGTTTTTCCATTCACTTAAAACTGGCCAACTGAAAGATGCTCTGAGAACCCCAACAAAGGGCCGCCTGGTCCCTGGAGCTGAAGAGACTTGGAAGGAGGAACAGCACTCCTGGGAGGGGAAGCAGAAGACGTCCAGCTTTTCCCCCTTAAATGCCCCTATTAGCTATTCTCTTTGACTCCTTCTTCGGGCTATGGATCCCACCAGAAGACTGGACAGCACTTTCCCCCGTTGCTCAGGCGGCACCCGGTGGGCCTCCCGAGCTCTGTTTGCAGGAATCACTACTCTCTTGCCCACGCCCGTCAGCCTCTCTCCTGGCCTGAGGAGCCCAATGCCAATCACCTTTCCTTCTATGGAAGAAAACAACTGTTTTCATCGCCTTGGGGAGTGTGCAGGTCACTCGGATGAGGCCGGGTGACCCGCACCTCTGTCCCTGCTTCCTCAGCACCTCCAGGCCGGCCTCAGGTCGCCGGAGCCGGCTGCGTCCGGGCAGCACCTGCACAGCCGCGCGCCTCCGGAAGCCACAAGGTGGCTAAAGGCCGCACCTGCGGCCTGCACCTGGCCTCGGCTGGGGGCCCCTGGGCCATGCTCCAGCCTCGCCCCCGCCCCACCCGCGGTTCCCGAAGCAGCGCGTGGAAAGCTGTGTTTTTCTAGCCTGTTCACTTAGAGGAGTGCAGGGGAAGACTAGTGCCGGTGGGCAAGCTCTCTGAGCAAGACAGAGCTTGCAGCCCTGTGCTGACCCAGGACCGCCTCCTCTGACCAAAAACTCAGGTACTGTACATGCTTATTTTCATGGTTCTTTTTGTTTTTTGTTTTAATCTAAGTGTATAGTATATTTCTGCTTACAAGACTGAATGTTTGAAAACTATTTCAGGAGCACAGAATTTTTAGGGCAGCGAAACTACTCTGTATGATCCTATACTGCTGGATACATGTCATTAGGCATTTGTCAAAACCCACAGTGTACAAAACCAAGCATGAGCCCTAATGTAAACTGTGGACTTCAGGTGATGATGATGTGTCAGTGCAGGTTCTGCCACTAAGGTGGGGGCGGTTGCAATGGGGTAGGCTGTGCTTGTGTGGGAGCAGGGCATTGCCTAGGAGATCTCTGTACCTTCCTCTCAATTTTCCTATGAGCCTAAAACTTCTCTAAAAATGAAGTCTATTAAAAAAAAAGCAACAAAACTTTTTCTAAACTGTAAACTAAGCTCACACTTAATTGATTTCATAATCATAATAATCATCATCTATGTGACTGATGCTGGGGTGCTCTTTGGGTTTTGATTTCTTTTTGGGCTCTTTGCTTTTCTCAGTCAGATGTCTGTGTTGCTCACATTGCTTCATGATCTTCTTGGAAAATATCTGGCTTCCCCCTTCTCTTTCTGCTGGTGCTGCACACTGTCCTCCTCTCACATCTGTCCCCTTGGCCTTTGGCCTTCCTAGCTCTTAGGAGGTTGCAGGTGCAATTCTATGGATTTCCATCCAGATACAGGTGCCTGAGACAAGGCAGCCCCTCTAAGGCTTTGAGGTCCAAGGCAGAGATTTTCATTGTTTTGATAAAAAACATTCATTAAACTGCAAGAGAGACTTTATTTAAGAGGTCTACTGCAATGGGGTTTTGTAGTAGAGAAGAGAGATTGGGCTTAATTCTAAATTCAACAAGGAAAAGTGGGAATATATGGGAAGTACTATAACAACTTAATACAATATTGTTCTATATTAGTCAACTGCTAAATGCCTATAGGTCTCATTTGACTTTTGAAAAAAAAATCTATAAATAAATTTTAATATTATGTATTAAGTATTGTTGTTACAGGCACCAGAAAAGATGTTATTGGACAGCTCCCTGAGTTGAGAGGGCAGTCCACACCTCAGTTCTTGTCATAAAAAGATTTCAACCTAGTGACACCAGATAGGAGTATTGTAGCAAAGCAATCAGATTTATTAAGGAAGCAAATTTTACCTAGAGTATCTTACTTAATCTAATTCTCAAAGTTGTTCTGAGCCTCCCTCCAGATATACCAAGTTTGGTAGAGGAAAGTACATTTTAAACTTCATTTAAAAAATGATCCTTTCTTAAGTACCATGAGGTTTATTCTGCCTGAATTGGCTCACACCCCGGTTGGTCTTGGATCTGCAAGAAGTTGCCCTTAATTTGCACAGCTGAGTAGAGTCAGTGGATCAGCTGGGACACTAGACATCTCCAAGGTCTGGGCAAGGGCAGGCTACAGAGATCCTGGTGGTCACTGACTCCTTTGTTGCCTTAACCTTGTTGTGTGATTTTTGTTTGTTTGTTTGTTGATATTTAGAGAGAGGAAAAGAGAAACATCAATGCAAGACAGAAACATGCAGAGATTGCCTCCTGCACACACCCTGCCTGCAGATTGAACCCACAACTTGGGTATGTACCCTGACCAGGAATCCAACCCTCCACCTTTTGGTGTACTGAGCCACACTGGCCAGGGTGGTTATGGGCTGTTTTTATCTGATGGAAATGACATGGACTTTTTGGTAGGAAGTCTGATTTCATCTTGGAACTATTTCATATATACAATATAATTTTTGATACTAGGAGAAAAACGAAATCTTAATAGAACAATACTGAAGATTAAGTTACAATTGAAATTAATAAGTCATCACAAGACTTAGCACTTATTAGACTATTCCTTATTAAACTTTTTCTTTTGTTCTCTTGTATCCTTAGGAGGTCAAGCTCAGAATTCTCAATTCTAGATACAAATCATAATCATTTGCAAATGATTTTTAAAAAAATTCCAGTGTCAAAGTTGTATCCCAAACCTTCTCTGGCATAGGGCCTTGTCATCTATTTAATATTGAAAGATTACCATAGAATAACAATTTTTAACTTTTTCATCTCAGGGCACACAAAAATTAATTACTAAAATTCTGCAGCACACAGAAAAATATGTCTTTTGCCTATCTGAAAAAAAAAAAAAGATATAATTTTGATTCATGCACATTGAATGGCTATTATGTTGGCTGTTGTCATCTTTTTATTTGACAATCTAAGGGAAAAGAGGTCAGTGCCCCTCACTAAATAGTCAATGCCCCTGACTAAATTGTCAGGAATGTTTTAAAAATTATTATTTTTTCCTCCATGGACACAGGTTTTATTTGGGGACTGTTGGGGGAAGAGAGGGAGGAACTGGGACTGTTGGGTACATGGAGGGAGGGGCTTCTCCACTGGCTTTTTAATTTGGTGCATGTTGCCTGGAGGTTAGGATGAGTGAGAACAGCTGTAGAAGAAAGAGGAAAGGAAAAGGTAAGGTCATGCAATGGGCAGTTTCCTTAGCAAAGAAAACCAGGACCAGGATATGGGACTGGGGGCAGGAGGGAAAGCACCTTTCATATACTGAGACTCAGCCAAGGTCACTGCTTGATGCCAGCTTCCCAAACCCCACTACCCCAGCCCAGCTCCTGGCCTAGATGCCTACCCTGCTATTACTGAGTTTTCTGGTCAGCTAGGTTAGTGTCTCATGGAGTCAAAGAATGAATTCAGGGACAATTTGAGAGGTTAGCGACAGCAAAAGTTAATTGAAGAAAGAGAGACAAAAGCTCCAGCCGCAGCGAGAGGGGTCTTGAACAGGTAGCCGAGGTAGTTTCTTTGTCTAGGGGTTATATTTACCTGAGTGTCATTCTATTGGCTATTTTGAAAGATTCTTCTCTGTCAACATCCAGTTACTTCAAATCCTCATGCCCCCGCCTTTGTCTCCTGCCCTCAAGATTCAGCTGTGGGATATTGCTATTTTCCCTTGCAGTGTGCTGATACAGAACATCCTGTCTTGCAAGTTATGCCAGCCCTGAGCTGCCTGCCAGATGTCTTGTAGCCTCCTTCCCCTTTGTTCTTCCTTGACCTCTTGTCCCTCAGCTGCCTATTTTAAATCTAGCTGCTCACTGCTACCTCCTTCAACTTCCTTTGGAAAAGAGGGGGGTGAGGATGTGGGAATGCTGGCACCCTCTGCCTCCAGGTCCCTTGCCTAGGACAATTGCTCATGTAGCCAGCTCTGAGGTCCCAACCAGAGTCAGGAAGTTAGGAAGCCAGGGTACAGGCAGGGGAACAATTGTGCCCTTTATCACCCCTCCTGACACTCTGGCCCTTCCTGGCTCCTCATGTGAGGTTGCATCTCTTGGCTCCATCCTTGTGTATCTTCCCCAGTCAGGCCATCTTGTCAGCTGACTAGTTCAGTACAGTCCTCAGAGTAAGTCAGTATGCCTCAGTTGCCTATGACCATGGCCAAGGGAGGCCACTGTTGCCGCATGGAAGACATCTCTGATGCAGTGCGGTGCTCAGAGGACTGGGAGGAGCACTCCAGGAAGGACACAGCCCCCACCTGCTTGGCGAGCACAGCGCCCTACTCATATGTAACGGGGATAAGCCTTTGCTTGGACATTGACTTTAGTGCGGCCAGGTCATCTGCATAACCAGTTTACAGCCAACCAGCACAACCTTGGCATTGGGGGAAAACTCCAAGTCTCCCTTTGCCACTTTATAAGGACATCTTGCAGCGTTTCTGGTCAGCTAATGTCGAAGCAGATGAGCATGGCTCTGAATCAGAATATGCCAGGGTCTGGATGATATCATAGTAAGAGGAACCTGAGGTGTCCCGCATGTTGAGCTCAATGCAGTGCTTGTATGTCTCAAAGCTTGCAGTGTAGTCCTCAAACCAGTGGGGACATAACTCACTAGGTAGGCATCCTTGGTGAACACATGCAGCAGCACTATCTTGCTCACCTCCATGTCCCCCACCACTACGATCTTGCAGTGGCTGCTCTGCCTTTCCATGGTTCGCACTATATGCCGTGCCTGCACCCCCTCCCCCTGTGGGTCTCAGCTACAGCCATTCAGGCTGTCCACACTAGCATCTTGTGGGCTGTTGAAGTTCCCACCCAGGGCAGAGGACCCCTTCTGCCTCACCCTCAACCCCCGTAAAAATCCTTGTGGCACACTGGCTCAAGTGAGTTGAAAATCCCCACCATGGGAAATTCAATTGCAAAGTCAGGCTTAAACACTCCTGGCCTAGCCCAATGCTTAGGAGAAATAAAAAAAAATGTTAGTTAATCGACTGTGTAGTCATGGAATGAAGAGGCATGATGAGGAATTTTGCACACAGTTATAGCACATAACAAGAGAGACCTGTGTGGCATGTTGTCTTGAATAATGAGTCTGAAGGAAGAAACTAATATTTTCTAAAATCGTTTGCATTTGTTATTAACACCGTTGTAGACTACCTGCCAGGAATTTCAGCATGAAATTTCTTTGTAAGCTTGGGAACTAATAATCAGCGGTGGAAACAAAGTGTATTATAACAATACGGAAAATGAAATTTAACAAGAATTAGTTCTTTTTTAGATCTAGGAGATCTGTGCAGTTCTTTTTGCACTGTTCTGCACAGTGGGTGCCATTTCCTGTAACATTTGACCATGATTCAAAAGAACAATCTAAGAAGGTATAAAAGCATATCAAAGACTTAATATCAAGATCAAATACAACTTTAATTACTCTCACACAAATACAGTGATACAATATTATTTCTGGTAAAGGCATAAATAGTCAATTTTTTATATAAAATATTGAGTATGACTTTGACACTATCTCTTTAGGTTTATGTAATCAAACCAAACATCTTCCCAGGGTTAGCTTGGGGAAGAGGTGGTTCCAGGGTAGGTGAGTGCGAGGCTTCTAGAACATCCTTTCATGGATATATGTCCTTGGTTCAGTGCTCTGGCATTTTGGCTAGGTGCTTTAACAAATAGCTGTGGGGTGATGAATGTTTGCAGATAGTGAGTTCAGTGGAAAGAAAGGATTCTGAGAGTAACACTGAGCTGGCCAGCTGCTGAGAAAAAGGAATTGTCTGGGCCATGCTGCACTGATGTTTACAAGATGTCAGCGCCTGCTGCTGCTGCTGCTGGGCAGCTGCCTGGAAGAAAGAGGATGAGCCTGGCAGGGCCTCAGCAAATACACTACTCTAGGCTGTGGGAACTACGTGCTCAAATGTTATCTTATTTCAGTTCATCTACACAACACTGGTTTTAATGTTCCCATTTTACTAGAGAGGAAACTGAACACCTCACCCTCTAACTTAACAAGGACACACTGCCAGAATTTCACATAGCCAGAATCTGGATCAGGCTTGTACAGCTCCAAAGCTCAGCACATTTCATGATCACAGTCCACTGAGTCCTGCTCAGAGTGTTTCAGAAAAGAGCTACAGGGAATTGTAGATGAAGCTGTCATTAGAGCAGCAGAGAGACGAAGGTGTCAGGAGACCCAGCTCCTTAAGAGTTAAGGTCATGCCAGTGTGAAGCAGCCTTGAGTGAGAAAGAAGCAGCCCCCAGAGTACCTTAGCACTGTCCTCAGCGTTTCACAACATACTGCTTTCTGATCAAAGTAGGCTGAACAGCTGTTTTTATGCAACTGTCAGCTAAGAATGCTGTACTACATATTTAAAAGTTAAGAAAAACAAAAACAAAATTACATGACTAAGAATGTATATAGCCTACAAATTCTAAAATATTTACTAGAGAATGTTGACCAACCCATGGACTAAATCCTTCCATACTTTGCAGAGGAGAAAATAACAATTTGCTATAGGAAATGTGGTAAATTTGAGATTCTCAAGTCTCGATGACAGCTGAAATCTTCTAAACAATGAGCTCACCTCAGGTTGAATTTGATAGTTCATTCATTATTTTTCTAATCCTCTTTATTATGTATCTGTAACAGAAACAACATCAAAAATAGTTGAAAAATGAAAAAAATGAAGAAAAAAACAATAAAGTAACATTTGGAAGTCAAGAAAAATATTGTGGTATAGTAGTAACTATATTACCCAACCCTCCAAACTTATTGATGTAATAAGGCTAATTTCCAGATTCTGAGAAATTGAATGATTGATATAAGTGTTTCAGGAGATGTTACTTGCACCCAATAATTTATATTGTCTAGAGAGTCATTTTATAGAAAATTTGTTATTAAAATGATTACCAGTATATATACATTTTTCTGAGTTGGGTTTTAATTACATAGCATACATAGTTAAAAGAAAACTATCTTCACTGATATCATGGAATACCAATTTTTGTTTTTCCATTTCAGAATTTCTAGTTGTATGTGACCAAGGTTTGCTATAATAGACTGCATTTTGTTTATGAACTAACAAATGAACCATGAGACTGCCAGTTGTAAGAGGTCTCTGAAACTTGAGACGATGTAGGAAATGAGTGGGGGGAAAACTAATGTCTTGAAAATCATGGTATCAGCAGAAATAAGATTCATATTCTTTGAGAGGAGTTATACATGAATTCTATTCCTCTTTGAAACATTTGAATAGACATAGAACACATTTCATCAATTTTACTATCAAAACCTTACATTGCAACAGAACATTTTTCCTAATTTTTATGATAAAGCTTGTAATAGTGAATACAGTAATGCTAATGTATTATGTACACAGAAATAATAAAAATGATAACCAAATCCATTGTAAGTTTCAGTAAATCATATCCATCACCATCACCTATTTTTTCTTGAATATTAGAGAACTGTAATTTTATTTCTCCTTATGGATGTTTTGCCAGTATTTAATAGAAAAATAAATGCACTAAAATTTAAGAAAAAGGCATAATATAGTGAGGAAACTAGAGACAATTTATAACTAAATCAAGCTACATTTAAGAATGAGATACATAATAAAAGTTACAATGAATGAGAAAAAGATAGACAACGTATAGCTGCCTTATAAAATGAAGTAAGGATAAAAGAAGGAATATCATTATTCATGGCGAGTCACTGCCAAAATAATGTTATCATATATTGTGAGTAGCTGTTAGCCAGATCAACATCTTGTAGAGTCATTGCACTATTTGATAAGTGATATGTCTACAGACAACATACAGTAAAAAAAAACAAAAAAACAGGACACTTTAGCGACATAAGCAAATAATTGCTTTCAAATTTGAATGAAAACTGAAGTTCAAATGGATTAGTGGTCATTTGAGTTTTCAGTCTAGTGGGTGGAAAGACCCTGGTAAGGATATAACAAGGTCTGTATTGGAAGAGTGTCTCAGAGCTAATCCTGCTCTAGGTTTCTTTAGTATCTCAGTCTCTTGGTCACCTTTTCCAATATCAAAAGTTGTATGTGTTTGGGAACTTCAGATTGGACTTCTTATAAATTTAAATCCTAGCAGGCATTCAACTTGATATATGTACTTTAAAAGACTTTAATGTTTTCAATGGTTTTATTGCTTATTTCTTTAGAGAGATAATAATTTACCTTAAAGACAATTTATAAAAATAATGAAAAAATGCCTCCCAATCTTGGTCATATATGTATTTTTATAAATGTGCCTAGTGCCATAAAAAGCTCCCAAGCTAGTCTTCTGTGGTTTAAATGTGCACACAAAGAATATAAGCTTTGTTCTTACATTAAATGCTCTCACATTAAATGGTACACTCTCAAGAGGTATGGTTTTCAGATTTCTCTGAAAACTGAATTGATCCCAAGAATCGTGTCATCCATATTCTTCCATGAAAAGTAAACTTGCCATTATTTTCTGAAAATTAATTTTTATTGCATTATAGAAAAGTTTAAATATACCTATGTATCTAATAATACAAACATTATGGTCATATCCCTTATAAGTTGTCATTGTTCTGTTGCAATAGGAGTTTTATTAATTCAGATGAACAAACGAATGTTACCTCAACATTTTTCTACCAGTTCTCTGTAGTGGCAAAATTGCAGGGGACCCTATCACATAGCAGAAAGCTAAAGGAGGCATTCTTTGTCCTCAAAAACATTCTATTTCTGTATCTGAAATATATAGCCAATTTATCATCAAAAATGGAATCTGTTGGGCCTCCTTATAACCATCAAGAACTAATGATGACACTGTTATCAGTAAGGAAGTAATAGGGTGTTGGAGGGAGCAAGATCTAAGACAGCTTTTTTTTAAAATCAAATTTCAGATTTCCGTGACCTGTAAGCATCACTCTTCACTTAAACCTTTTGATTGCTACAGATATTTAGTGTTTATTTCTCATATGAAATTAGAAACAATAATGTAAAGCACATCATTTTGGACATAAAGCTCTGGTATTTAGAATAAAATCTGTGCAATAACAATACTTCTGGGTTACTTTTTTGTTGTTGTTGTTAATCCTCACCAGAGGATATGTTTTCTGTTGGTTTTTTAGAGAGAGTGGAAGGTATGGGGAGAGACAGAGAGAGAGAAACATCGATGTGAGAGAGACACATCTATTGATTGTCTCCCACATACTCCCTGACCTGGGTCGGGGATCTAGCCTGCATCCAAGTTATGTGCCCTTGACCAGAATCAAACCCTTAACCCTTCAGTCTGCAAGGCTGATGCTCTAACCACTGAGCAAAGTGGCTAAGGCACTTCTGGCTTACTTTTTAATGATGCAGTCAGTATGTAAAGTGTAGTTAGTAGCACACATTTAATTTACTTTGCAGAGAGTTCACCACCTTCTGTTGGCATAATACATTTTGTGCCCCTGGTTAGTTATTTTTATTCATTTAATGAACTCCTAAAAGATAGTTAGAACTTTGGAAAACAACTGTTTGTCAAAAGAATTATGTATTCAGCCTGGCTGATGTGCCTCAGCTGTTGAGCATCGACCCATGAACCAAGAGGTCATCCATTTGATTCCTGGTCAAGGCACATACCCCACTTGTGGGCTTGATCCCAGTAGGGGGCGTGCAGGAGGCAGCCAACTGATGTTTTTCTGTCATAGATGTTTCTATCTCTCTATCCCTTTCCCTTCCTCTTTCTCTAAAATCAATTAAAAAAAACCCCATATATTAAAAATAAAATAAAATTATCCAGCTAAGAAAAAACAAAGTATCATACTAATTGAATTATTTGTTTTAGATTTAACAAACATTTAAGAGAACTAATAAATAACAGGAATTAGGCCAATAGTTTTCACATGCTTTTCTTAATTTTATTATAATACCTTTCAGAGATAGATATTGTGTTAATTATGCAAAGAAACCCAAACTCAGAGATAACTATTACTCTAATAGGTGATACTGTCGGAATTCCATGATAAATCTTCAAGCCCAGTTCTCTTCTCATTTTTAAATAATAATCCACAATAAATTGAAAAAAATAGATTATTGCAGTTTCTGTAAGCCCCATGTATTTAGAGGAAAGGTAAGTGTTTAAAGTTCCCAGGGGGAGAAGAAAGTTTTTCACTTGATTGTCCTTGAAAGAGAGAATAAAACAATAAGGAAACATTTTGTTGCATGACCTAATGACTATCTTATAGAACAAAACACTTTCAGGTTGCAGAGTGTGTATCAAGCCAAACAAAGCCAAATGAGACTCCTGAGAGCAGGATGCAAGAGAATGCAGTGAAATATGATGAGGTAAATTGGCAAACCTTTGATGACCATGGAGAGTGTCAGCATCAGGGAAGGTGAGAGGCTGAGTTGTTATAGCTGGTCATATTACAAATGAGCATCATTGTCTAGCCATGATCATTGCCCTGACATAGCTAGACTGGGCTGTCCCCACTTATGGGAACTAATTAGTAGTTGCAGATGAGAGATTTCCATGTTGTTTTCTCCAAGATGCACCAGAAGGCTGTGCAGAGCTCATAATGAATTCAAAGAAAATGTGATTCTGTGTTAATAGCCCTTATGATATTATTCCATGATACGCCACAGCAACTGACAGAAATAATTAATTGCAGATGTTGTTACATATATGTCTCTGAGAATATAAGAAAGTAAAGATTTTCCAGAGCTACCAAGCGATGCATAAATTAAAGGCGATAAGTTTCTTCCAGTATCCCAGTTCAAGGACCTTCCTGTTCCTTCCTGGGCATCAACCACTGTCTGTTCAGCAGGGTCCTACATGAACTCTCTCTGTTGAAATATGTTTTTAGCTTTAATGGATTTCTTCAATTCACTGCTGAAAAGAAACTGAAAAGCTGATGAAAACTGTATTGTTTTCAATTTTTTAATGGCTTTTAGGTTGATGATAATACATTTAAAAAAAATATGTTTTTAGTGATTTCAGAGAGAGGAAGGGAGAGGGAGAGAGAGATAGAAACATCAATGATGAGCTGCCTTCTGCACGCTCCCTACTGGGGACTGAACCTGAAACACGGGCATGTGCCCTGACCAGGAATCAAACCACAACTTGGTTCATAGGTTGACACTCAACCACTGAGCCATTCCGGCCCGGACACGATAATACATTTTGAAACTATAATTCATATGTTTTTGTTTAAGCACATAATTCTTATTTTGCTTGCTCTCTCAAGAGTCTTAGTATAAAATGCTATTTTCCTAATTCTAGACCCTTACATGTCAGCTTGAATGAAAGGTAGTTTCCTCTTTAAATATTTTAAGAAAAGCCTCTTGTTCAAAAGTACTAAACAAACACAAACCTTTTATTCAGAAGGTTTTTAATATATGTTCACAGGAGGATAAAAAACAAGAAATAGAGAGTATATGCTTTTTACTTATTCATTGCTCTACGTATTGCTATTTGAACAACTCCACTTATAAATCGAGCTATTGGCAAAGATTATGGAAAACACTTATGAGAGGGTAATATGGTGTAGTGAATAGTCAGTGCACAGGCCTTAGATACTTCTAGATTAATTTTTGTGACTCCTTGGTTATCAACCTGAACATATTATTTAATCTGTATTTAATGTTCTCATAAAATGGGGATAATAACACTCTTACTGCATTATTTTCTAATTGAGTAACATTTCATTTATTTCTAAAAAAAGAATATGTAGGAACTTCATGATACCATTTACATAAAAACTTTAATTATTTGCTAGTTAACAGGACAATTTATATCGAGTAATGAGAACTTTAGCTTTAGTTGCTATGAGCTCAGTGTAAGTCAATCGTAATCGTATTCTGTGATCTTGCATTACTAGAAGTGAGGGTGGGATGAGGTTTATTTGGTCTTTGCTGGCCAGACCTCCTGGAGGATACTGTATCTTTTCATTATGTTTAAACATCTCAAAAGGCAGAACAAACACTCAAAAAGAAAAAAAACCAAAACAATAAAAATTAGTTTCTAACTCTTCCCTGGCATTTTTTGATGTCTTACTTTTAGCACATCCTACATTTGAGCTGATTTTTTTCTTCTAGTCACTTGGTCTAATTCTGTCCACTGGTGCCACCTAGAGCAAATATAACCCCCTTTTTATATAAATGACTGTGCATTTAAGCACAGTGACTCACTCTACTGTTTCACCTCCAGTCACATCTTTGGCTATTCTTATTGGGTTTTCAGTGTCATCATCATTTGGCAGCCTCTCTTTGAATAATCTGGCTGTACAATATTCACTTTAAGTATATGGTTTAGAACTGGACACAACCCTATTACAGTTGTGGTCTGGCTATCAAGAGCAGAATAAGGCTGTCTCTTCCCTTGTTCAGTTAATGTAGCTCAAGTTTTAAATAGATTTTTTGTAGCAGCTAGAACTGACAGTTCACTCACTCAGTTTGCATTCATCAAGTATTTAATGACTATCTACCGAGTACAAGGCTCTATTGTAGGCAAACAGACATTGAACAATGAGCTTATACATTTTAGTGAAATATATTTAATGGAATCCCTTTATTCTTTTTCATAAGAGCTCTCATTAAACCATGGTCTTCATTTGGAAATTATGAAGTGTGTATTTTTTAACCATGTGTAGGTCTTTACATTATTTCCTTATTAAATTTCATATTGTGAGATTTCATTTTATTAAAATGAAAATACTTTATTAAAATATCCACTCCAAAAATTGTATGCAGTGTGTCAGCATTTGAGGAAACTTCCTGCCTGGCTTCACTGCATTTAAGGTGCTGTTGTGTTAGGCACTCCTACATCAACCTTCCCTTGAGTACATCCTTAAGCTACAACTGAATCAGAGTAGTAAATTAACTTGGCATGCTAATCAACACTTTGAGGTCCTAACTCATGCTGCCTTATGGTAGTAATTCCAGTTCTAGTTACAAAATATAAAACTAGAAATAAGATAAATAAAAATTTAGACTAAAAAGGGTAAGATAATATTTTTCAAAATATAAAGGGATTGAATTAACACTTATTATTGGCCAGAGAAATTGCTCTATGATCAAAATTGTATTTGTTATTGTGATAGAATAATTAAAAACAGACATAGTCCTTACCCTTTTGAATTTTATAGTCCAATGGGGGAGATGGATATGAATCAAATAATCCAAATAATCATGCAAACATGTTTAAAATTTAAGCTACACTACTTTTTCTAAAAAGAGTACCTATCCTTTAGAGATACATCCTTTAGAGAAGAAGTGGGAGTTGTCTCAAAATAATATGACTGGTGTCTGGGTGAGGACATGGTGAAATGAGACTGCAATGAATTGCTATTGACTGGATCTGGACAATGGGAACCCGAGGCTTTGTTATTTTAATCTTTCTATTGGTGTATCTCTAATATATGCTATAATAAAGAGTGGTAAACATGAAAATATTCAAGTCTTGAAAAGTGGTAGAGAGAAGATACCCAGTTTGATGATGGCATATAACAAAGGGATTTGATATAGTTAGGAAGGTCTAGAATGGCTTCTGACAGGAAAGTGATACTTTAGAAGGAAGAATGGGAGTCACATGACTTAGAGAATTAAATGCAAAAGATTCAAAAGCCCTGTTGCAGAAGGAGCAATACCAGGTCTGAGAGACAAAGAGCCAGCATGGTTAGAGGGTTTGGAGATGGCCAGGGGAAGCGGGGTGGTAGATGCTGCTGGAGAATGAGGCAAAGGTCAGATAAGGAACAATCTTTGTTGTAATTGCAAGAGGTCACCATTGAAGGATGTTAAGGATGGAAGTGACAAAATCATATTCGCTTTTTGGAAAGATTGCTCTGGATGCTGTGTGAAGAAAGATTGGATGGGAGGCTAGAGTAGTACAGGTGCACTAATTAGATTCTTCCCAGTTTCCCCAGAAAGTATTTTTGTTACATTAAGACCCTAAAGCTTTATTTGTCTTTGGTTTAGACCAGTGATTTTCAACCAGTGTGCTGCAAGAATTTTAAAACATGCAATACCTGACTATTTAGTAGGGGGCCCTGGCCTCTTTTTCCTTAGATTATAAAATAAAAATATGACAGCAGTCAACACAATAGTAGCTGTCCAGTGTGAATCAAAATTTTACGTATTTCTTTGTCAGATCAGCAAAAATACATTTTTTGATGAGCCGCAGAGTTTTAGTAATTAGTGTATGAGAAAAAGGTTGAAAATTATTGGTTTAGACAAATAGCCTTCCCTGTTTATCTTACCACTTTCATATTCTACAATTCTATCTTCTCTTCAACTCTTCCATTGTCTTCCTAGTGCAAGGCTCCTTCATCTCTTGTCTTAATAGATAAAAGCCTGAACTCTCCTGCTGCACCTATTACCCAGAAGAATTATTTGCCCAGGATGCCTCACCTGCACTCATCCTTTCAAAAATGTATATTCTATGAAGATTTTGGGGCATAGAATATTTTGGTTATTATATTTTAACTTGAGTTGAATCCCACTGTTCCTAAATATTGGTGGTAGGGTTACCAAATAAAATACGGGATATTCAATTAAATCTAAAATTCAGATAAACAATGAATGTATTTGTAGTATAAATATACCTTAAAAATTGGGACATACTTATATTAAAATAGGATAAATTATTTAGGATATATTGCTATTAACTTATTTTCTGTTTATCAGAAATTCAAATTTAACTGGCCATCTTGCTGTTCTCTTAACTATAAATCTGGCAGTCCTAGAGGGTGAAAAACAGGTAAATGCTAAACCAAACCTTGAGCCTGAGTGACTGTACCATTCATTTCAGAAGCAATGGAAAAATAATGATGTAAACATAATTCTAAATATATAATAAGTTCAAATAGAATATAATACTTACTATATATAAGATAATCATTATTTTGACTATAAAGACAGAAATATGCATTCTAATAAGTGGACAATCAGCTTGTACTTGTCACATAAACAAATATTGAACAAATTATTTAAAAATATTTCTTTGGGGGAAGCCTGCCTGGAATCTTACATCTGTAGATCCAGACCTCTCTTCAATAAATACCTCACTTGGACCATGCTTAGTTCTGATTTCTTTCCTTGGTCCTTTCTGTTATTATGAGCAGAGACTTACACCATCCATGATGAAGATATGAGCCAACAAAAATTTTCTAGGTAAAAAGAAGTCTCTTTACAAAAATTCCAGGAAGAATTCATTGTAAAGTTACATAAAACTAATATCTTCTTCCCTCCTGCTCTCTCTTTCCTGGTAGAACAACTCCATTTATATTGTTTCTAAAATGATCTGGCAACTTATACATTGAGAAGGGGATGGAAGTTCTACAACTGAAAAGCAATTCAAAGGACATTCAATGAATTATTTTAATAAATTATAAAATATTTATGAATAAAATATTTAACTTGAACATAAAATTCTATGAATGTAGGATATTTTTAAAGCACTGTGTCTTAAGTCTGTTAAAAATAAAGCACAAATATGCCAGTCCTGTTTGATAATAAATTCTGAGAAAGAAATTCTGTAATGTTTTCATGCAAACAGTTGCTCTCATTACTCTGATTTTACAAGGAAGTTATACATATTGTTTTTGTGATACCCAGGCCTTTCAACTACTTTATAGTATATAATATTAAAACTGCTACATATCAAGTTGTGCTTTAAATTTCACTCTATTAGATTACTAGAACTATTTAAAGTTACTAATTTAATGTATATATTTATTGATGAAATATATTTTAACTGAAAATGCTTAATATGTTTTTGAATACAGAGACACTATTAAATTTTTCACTATTGTGAAAATAGTTGTGATGTGAAAAACCTCGATCAATATTTTGGGATTTAAATTTTTTAATGGATATTGAACTGTCATTATGCCTTTAAGTGCTATGGTTTTCATATGTGACACATAACACCTTAGGGAAATATAATCACACAAATAAAATTTAGTTGGTGAATTAAAATAATGTTTTTATTAATATAATATATTAAAGTTTACAGTTTATATGTAGTTGCCTTTATGGAATACAAAAATGATTACTTTTAAGCTTATTGTGTATAGTACATATATTTTGAATGTCAGAGATAAGGGGATGAAGATGGATATATCTAGATGTGTAAATGGCTATGAAAAAATTATATATAGTAAAGTTTCATCAGAGTTTCTGCTGAATAACTAAATGGCCATTAAGAAGCAAATAGTTAATCCAGTGGGACTAGAAAATGAATTGTGAAGAAAGTTTGAATGTTAAAAACAAATCTAATTATAAATTTTTAAACAAAATTCTGTTTTCCTAATGGGTGGACTCTTTCCACTTGATATAAAGTTACACAGTTTTGCTGGGAGTTCTAGAAATATTGATGATAAATTTAAAATGGCAGAAAAGAAGTTTGAAAAATTAAAGTGACATCAATGAGGTTTACATTTGAGACAGTATAATGGAGACCAAATGGAAGGACTGCTTTCTAGGTAGACTGAGGGCAGCTGGGTTTCAGACATCTCCAAATGAAATATTGGCTATTATCCCTTTAAACAACCAGGATTAAGCAGTTCAATTAGCTGAAAGCCAATTCACCCAATGACCAGTTTAGTTTTTTCTTTTGTGTATGTATATATATATTAGTTTCAGTTGACCAGTTTTCCCTTTGTCTTCCTAAAATGTTTTAAGTTAATATTTAATATTCTCCACATTCCCAGCCATGTTATAGCAGCTGGAGACCTAGGGACAGAGAAAGAGGGACACTGAAAGGCAGAGGAACATATTTTTGGATATAGAGAATGCTTACAAATTTAGCCTTTATGAATATATTGAATATATTTTTATTATTTATCAATATATTCATATATATTTATTTAAACAAAATATTAAGTTACAGTAAGCAGGATATATCTTTTGGAAAATAGATTGTTATGAAAATATTTTAGGATTTTATATTTCTAAACTAAATAATATATTAATGAGAATTAATAGTAGTATTTTAAAAATATATTTTTTTAGTGATTTTTCAGAGAGAGGAAGGTAGAAGGAGAGAGAGAGAGAAACATCGATGATGAAGGTCATTAATTAGCTGCCTACTACAAGCCCCCTCTTGGAGATCAAGCCCCAACCCAGGCATGTGCCCCGACTGGGAATCAAACCATGATCACCTGGTCCATAAGTCGATGCTCAACCACTGAGCAACACTCACCTGGCAATAATAGTACTTTATGAATATTTTAGAATATCAACAGTTTCACATGGTTCATTCTAATTTTATTTTTATGTCCCTCAATTTCTGTCCATCTCTCTTTCTGTTTTTCAACCACAATTCTCCCTCTTCCTTCCCTTCAGTCTTCTGTCTCTTAAAAATTTATGAAGAGAAGATGAGAGAATATAATTAGAATTATATACATGTATATAGAATTATATTTGTATATTATTATATATGTATATTAGAATTATAATTAGAAGAATAAGTGAATTTTGTGAAGTAATATTGGTCAATATTGAACAATCTCATACTTGTTGAACAAGTTGTCTTCTGTTGTCTAAAGGAAATATAAAGAGTTTTGGAACTAACTTTTTAATAAGAACAGAATAAATAAAATTACTTAGCTATTGGCTTGGAACTAACATTTTATAACCCTTTGTATCATACCTATATTGACTAGCTATTCATCAGGATTTATGATTTTAATGCAAAGTTGATTTAGAGTTTTTATTACTATTTTGCAAAACTTGTAATGCTGCAATAGATTTTCAGATTCACTCAGTATTAAAAGTCTTATACATTAAAGTATTTCATAGTGTTTGTGTAGTGTATACAACCAATATTTCCTTAGTGTAATGGGATAATGCAAGATAAAAGACTAGAAAAAATGCATACTAAGTTAAAAATACATAGTAAGGTATTTATACTTTGTATACATGATTTATGTGTTTCTACATAAGGCTATTCAGTAAGCAAATACTGAAATTTGAAGAGGGAATAATGTGGACTTTTTTCTTCAATCCTCACTAGAGGATAAGTGTTCTGTTCATTTTTAAAAAGAGGAAAGGGAGGAGAGAGAAACATTGATGTGAGAGAGAAACATCAATAGGTTGCCTCTTGTACGTGTTCTAACAAGGTATTGAACCTGCCAACTTTTGGCATATGAGAGGAGATACATCAGCCAGGGCTAATGTGAACTTTTAAAAAATTATTTTATTTGAAAGATTTAAGAGAATGTACAATAAATGCACACATTAGCAGCAATAGCACATTGTAGTAGTCTAAATAGAGTCTTCAGAGCTTCCTACCCCTTGGGTGATGGAATACACACTCCACTGAGTAGCTCAATCACAGCTTTGTCTGGCTACTTCAGTGTACTCTGTGAATATGGTTATTTTCCATGTGTATCATGATGTGAAGAACATGGGAAGGACTGGATAGATGACACTAATAAGAATAAATAATTTTACATCTGGGTTTAGAGATTAGGTGATCATTTCTCCCAATCTGATGGCCCCTAGGGAAAAAAATCATAAAAAGACTACACATCAATTAACCATTTCTTCCTTGATTTCCTAAAGAGCTACTTAGTTAACATTTGTTTATTCAAATCAAGTTCACAGAGAAATGACTGTGTTCATAGAAAGTGACTAAACACAATGACAAAACAACCCATATAATTTTATCACATCATTTTTTTATGTAATAGTAGATAACCTGAACATCAAGTGCAGAAGCTGTGGTAACAGCTTATGAGACTCATTTGGTAACAAACAATAGTATTAATGGTTGATTTTTGTAAAGTTTTTAAATAGGCAATACAAGAAGACCAGACACGTATTTAAACACTACAACAACTTCTCTTACTACAAAAGGAATAAACAAGAAGCATCAGAAGAATGGCAGCATGAGAGATCCCCTTGACCTCTCCCCATGAAATTTCAATAAGTTAGCAATAACAAAGTCCCTACTCAATATAGAAGCATGCCTGAGAGACCCTCCATATTTAAGCAACTAAAGGTGAGCAACCAGAAATAAAAGGGGAGACAATAAAAGGAGGAAAGCTTAGATGGCTGCAGGTGCAGCCCTGCAACCCAGAGTTTGAGGCTAGGCCTGGAGAGGAGAGGAAGTTGGTGGTAACAGGTGCTTCCTTCAGCTGGGAGAAACAGAGAGCTACAAGGGGGACACTAGCAAGGCAAGCTGAATGAACAGTGACTGAGTCAGCAGATGCCTGACAGAGCTTGGGGGTACTGCCATGCAAATGTCCACTGTCGGGCAGTGGAGTTTCAGACAAAGAAATGGAACTACAGAGCCCTACTGATCCTTGGACTCCCAAAACTCACCCCTCGTTGCCCTTTGTGTCAGGTCGAGGAGCACATTATCTGTAAAATAAGAGTGATTGCACTAGAGTCACTGTTTCCCTCTGTGATTGATACCCAGGAGCATTTGGGAGGGGGGACCTCAATGGGATCTGGGCTCACCATTACAGTGTGGGCAAAACATACCCTACTCCAAGCAGCACAGTGATACTGTCTTATCAAAGCCTTGGAAGTCTGGGAGATAACAGAGATATAAATCCTGTGATTCAGAGCTACCTACTGGAAAAACTAGAAAGACCTCTTCAGAAAAAGTTGCTGGAGAAGGGTCATTAATATAAGCATACACACATGCCTAGACAAAGAAGGCCAGCAATTAACATGAATAACCACAGTAATGAGGATGCTCAGAAAGAAAACAAAAAATACCCAGAAAGCAAGCTGGAACACATGGACATATGTGATATAAATGAGAAATTTCAAGATTGAAATTCAGAAAATACTAAACAAGATGTAAAAAAATACAGCCCAACAATTCAATGCATTCAGAAAACAAATTAATAAGCAAAATGAGTAGTTTACCAAAGAGATTGAAACTTTAATAAAGAACCAATCAGAAATCCTGGAATGAAGTATGCAATTAAGGAGATTAGGAGTGAATTACTGGGCATAGAAAACAGAGCCAACCAGATGGAGGAAAGAATTAGTGATATCAAAGATAGGAATCTAGAAATGATGTAGAGGAAAGAAGAGACACTTCAGCATAAAGAAAAATGAAAGAGCTCTATAAGAACTATCTGACTCCAACAGAAAAAGCAATATTAGAATAATAGGCATTCTAGAAGAAGACAAGAGAGAGAATGAAACTGAGAGTCTACTCAAACATATACTTGATGAGAACAACCCAAACCTATGGAAAGAAGTAGATCCTCAAATCCAACAAGCATACCTAGATACCTCAATCCAAAGAGGCCCTCTCCAAAGCACATTGTATTAAAACTGTCAAAAATTAATGACAAAGAAAAAATTCTCAAAGCAGCCAGGGCAAAGAAAGAAGTCACCTACAAAGGAAAACCCATCAGAATATCATCCGACTGCTCAACAGAATCTCTACAAGCCAGAAGAGAGTGGAAACAAATGTTCAAACACCTGAAAGAAAGAAATTACCTGTCACAAACCATATATCCAGAAAAATTATCCTTTAAGTATGAAGGAGAAATAAAGATGCTCCCAGAAAAATTATCCTTTAAGTATGAAGGAGAAATAAAGATGTTCCCAGCATTCAGAAGCTGAGGGATTTTTATTACCAGAAAACCTCCACTGCAGGAAATATTCAAGGGAATTATGGTACCTGAAACAAAGAACTTAAGGTCACAACACTATGAGTGAGATCAACAAAAACTTACAGCATTATCAGGGATAATTTGTGACAACAAAATATAAAAGGGAGGGGGTAAAGTTCTGAAGTGGCAAAGGAGAAGGATCAGATGTACCAAAAAGAAAAAAAGCTACTGTATATATGCAACTTTATATTTTTATAAACCTAATGATAACAACACACAAAAATCCCCAAACTAAGACACATAGCTTAAAAAATGAGAAAACAGAAAAGAAGTATGGAATATGACCAAACAAAAACAATAGACAGGAACAGAAAGGAAAATACAAACACAGAACCACCAAAAAACAAAGAATAAAGTGGCTATACAAAATCATCATGCATCAATAATTACCCTAAATGTAAGTGGTCTGAATTCACCAATAAAGAGGTACAGAGTAGCAGAGTGGATCAAAAAACAAAACCCAACCATATGCTGCCTAAAAGAGACATATCTAAGCTGCAAAGACAAAGTTTGATTCAAAGTAAAGGGCTGGAAAATGGTTCTCCAAGCAAATAACGTCCACATAAAGGAGTTGTAGCCATACTTATATCTGACAAAATAGATATAAAGATAACAAAGATAACAAGAGACAAAGATGGACACTATAACGATAAAGGGGACACTACTCAAAAAAAACATGACATTTCTTAATATATATGCACCCAACTATGGTGCATAATGTATATGCACCAAAATATATAAAGCAACTACTCACAGAACTAAAGGTAGAAACAGCTCAAAACACAGTCATAGTTGGGGACCTTGATACTCCATTGACAGCTCTAGACAGATCAACTGAACAGAATATCAATAAAGAAATATTTGCCTTAAAGTACACACCAGGACAAATGGACATAATTACTTTTACAGAACCTTTCATCTCAGAACATCAGATTATACACTCTTCTCCAATGCACATGGAACATTCTCAAGGATAGAACATATGTTGTGTCACAAAACTAGCATCAACAAATTCAAGATTGAAATTATGCTAAGCATATTTTCTGACCATGATGCCTTGAAATTAGAAATCAACTGCAAAAAGGAAGTAAAGAAACCCACAGATAGCTGGAGATTAAACAACATACTACTAAAAAAATGGTGGGTTAAAGAAGAAATAAAAGATGTGATCAAAAGATATAGAGAGACAAATGAGAATGATAATACAACATATCAAAACTGCAGTGAAAGCAGTAATAAGAGGGAAGTTTATATCATTACAGACCTATCTCAAGAAACAAGAGAAATCCCAAGTAAACAACCTCACATTACATCTTAAAACACTAGTTAAAGAAGAGCAAGAGCAACCCAAAGACAGCAGAAGAAAGGAAATTTAAAAATTAGAGCAGAATTGAATGAAATAGACAACAAAAAGAGTATACAAAATTTAATAAAACAAAGCTTGTTCTTTGAAAAGTTTAATATTGATAAACCACTGGATAGATTCAATAAAGAAAAAAGGGAAAGATCCATATAAATGAAATCAGAAATGAGAGAGGAGAAGTAGTCACAGATACAAAGTATCATACTAGGATATTATAAAAAAACAGATAACTTCCTAAAAGTATATAACCTTCTTAGACTAAATCATGAGAACTGGAAAATCTAAATAGTCTGATCAACAGTGAAGAAATTGAAACAACCATCAAAACTTCCAAAATAAGAGAAGTCCAGAGCCAGATGGTTTCTCCAGTGAATTCTACCAAATGCTTAAAGAAGATTTAAAACCTGGCTTTCCCAAACTCACCCAAAAAATTGAAAAAGCAATACTTCCTAACACATTTTATGAGACCAATATAATCCTGATACTGATATGTTGCCAGAATAACACACACAAAAATAAAACTACAGACCAATGTCTCTGATGAATACAGATGCAAAAATCCTAAACAAAATACTAGAAATCAAATACAACAGTATATCAAAAAAATAATACATCACTGTCAAGTGGGGTTCATTCCAGGGGAACAAGGATAGTTTCCCATACACAAATCAATCAATGTAATCTATCACATTAACAAAAGAAAGGATAAAAATCATATGATCTTATAAATAAATACAGGAAAAGCATTTTATAAGACACATCATTCATTTATGATTAAAACACTCAATAAAATAGGATTAGAAGGGAAGTGCCTCAACATAATGAAGGCCATATATGATAAACCTTCAGCTAATATCATACTCAATGGTATGAATACTCAAAACTGAAAACTTTTCCTCTAAGAAAGAATAAGACAAGGATATACACTCTTATTCAACATAGTTCTGGAAGTGTCTTTTCAAGTCCTCTGCCCTTTTTAAAATTTGACTGATTTTTTAAAGGGTGTTGAGAAGTATGAGTTCTTTATAAATTTTGGATGTTAACATTTTATCAGATGTATGATTGGTGAATATTTTTTCCTATTCAGAGGATTGTCTTTTTATTTTGTTGATGGTTCCTTTGCTGTGCAAAAACTTTTTAGTGTGATGCAGTTTCATTTGTTTATTTTTTACTTTTTGTTTGTTTCTCTTGCCCTAGGAGACACATCAGAAAAAATATTGCTGTCCAGACTGAGTGGCTTGGTGGTTGAGCATCAACCTATGATCCAAGAGATCACAGTTCAATTCCTGGTCAGGGCACATGCTTGGGTTTTGGGCTTATTCTCCATTGGAGGGTGTTTAAGAGGCAGCTGATCAATGAGTCTCTCATTATTTTCATCTCTCTCTCTCCTTTTCCCTTCTCTTTGAAATGGATAAAGAAATATTTAAAATATATATATTGCTAAAAGAGATTTCAGAGAGTTTACTGAGTATATTTTCTTCTAAGATTTTTATGGTTTTGAGACTTACACTTAAGTCTTGAATCCATTTTGAGTTTATTTTTGTCTATGGTGTAAGAAAGTTGATGATTTTTATTATTTGAGTGATTCTTTCCAATTTTTCCAGCACCATTTATTGTAATCACTATCTTTACTGAATTGTGCGTTCTTGAACACTTTGTAACATAGTAATTGACCATACAGGCATGGGTTTATTTTTACATTCTCAATGCTGTTCCATTAATCTATGTGTTTGTTTTTATGCTAATACCATGTTGTTTTGGTTACTCTAGACTTGTAGCATAGTTTGACATCAGTAGTGTTATACTTCCAACTTTGTTCTTCTTTCTCAAGATTTCTTTGGCAATTCTGGTCTTTTGTGGTTCCATATAAATGTTTGGATAATTTTTTTCTAGTTATGGGAAAACAGCATTTCTATTTTGATATAAATTTCATTGAATCTATATATTTTTTGGTAGTATGGACATTTTAACAAAGTTAATTTTTTCTATCTATAAGTAAACAATATATCATGTTTATTTGTATCTTCTTCAATTTTATTCTTTATGTCATAATTTTTTGATACAGGTCTCTATCATGTTGATTAAATGTATTCTTGTTCTTTTTTATTCAATTGTAAATGGGGTTGTTTTCTTACTTTTCCTTTATGATATTAATTGTTGGTGTAAAAATGCAACTGATTTCTGAATATTTATTTTGTATCTTACTACTTTACTGAAATCACTTATCATTTATAACAGTTTTTTGGTGTAATCTTTAGGTTCTTTGTATACAGTACCTTATCACCTGCAGATAATGACAGTTTTATCCCTTATTTGCAATTTGGGTACCATTTATTTTTTTCTTTTGTCTGATTGCTGTGGCTCAAACCTTTTATACTGTGTAAATAAGAGTGGTGAAAGTTGAAATCCCTGTCTTGTTCCTGATAGGACAACATTTTGGCTTTTCTCCATTGAGTAACTCCATGCAGTTAGCTATGGGTTTGTCATATACGGCTTTTATTATGTTGAGGTATGTTCTCTCTCTTACCAGTTTGCTGAGAGTTTTTATTATAAAGGGGTGCTGAATTTTGTCAAGTACTTTTCTGCATTTATTGATATGATGATATGAATTTCATTCTTCATTTTGTTTATGTGGTATATCACATTAATTGATTTGTGGATGTTTAACTAATCTTGAATCTCAGGAATAAATTTCACAACACCATGATGTGTGACCTTTTAAAAGTATTGCTAAATTTTGTTTGTTAATATTTTGTTGAGGACTTTTGATTTTATGTTCATCAAGGATATTGGAATATAATTTTCTTTCTTTGTATATTTTTATCTGGTTTTTGAATCAGTATATTGTTCACCCTATTAAATATGCTTGGAAGTCTTTCTTCCTCCTGAATTCTTTGGAATAGTTCGGGAAGAAAGGTGGACTTTTATTTCTTTTCCATTCACCCAGTTAGGGTTGCTTTCAGTCATTATTTCAAATAGGTTTTTGATACCTCACTTCCTGTCTTCTCCTTCTGGTACCTCTTTTAAGCAAATATTGTTGCATTTAATGTTATTCTGACTGGCATGAAATGATATCTCATTGTAGTTTTAACTTGCATTTCTCTGATTGGTGATGTTGAGCACATTTTTCTTAGGAAAAAATATTTTTCTACAAAAGTAAAGTAATTTTGGATAAACTTTAAAGCCTCTTATTGAAAATATGGAGTACCATAAGTGTCACTTTAAGAGGAAGAAATTAAGTGCTTACCTGATGGACTAGAGGTCATGAAACAAGAATGTCACCCAGTGAAGTCCATAATTATGTCTTTTCAGCTATTTCTTCTGGTGGTTCCAAAAACCCCGTCAGTAGAGCACAACCAGTGGTTTCCAAAAACTCTACTGAGATTCACTCATGAAATTGACATTTCAGAGTTATGGTGGTACATTTTTATCAACATTTATAATTTAACTTTAAAATATTGATAATATATACTGACACAGTATAGTACAAGCAAGAATAATTTTAAAAAATTATTACTGAGCATAGAATATGTAGAAGGGAATACAATTTCTATTTTAAAAAACAATAATAATAAGGTAAAGGACCTAAATAGAAACTTCTCCAAAAAGGACATACAGATGGCCAAGAGATATATGAGAAAATACTCAAAGTCACTAATCAATAGAGATATAAATTAAAAACACAAAAAGGTATCACTTCACACCTGTGAGAATGGCTACCATGAACAAATCAACAAACAATATGTGCTGGTGAAGATGTAGAAAAAGGGGAAACCTAGTACACTGCTGGTGGGAATGCAAACTGGTACAGCCACTATGGAAAACAGTATGGAGGTTCCTCAAAAAATTAAAAATAGAACTGCCTTTTGACCCAGTGATCCCATTTCTAGGACTATATCCTAAGAAACCCAAAACACCAATCACAAAAATCTTATGAATCCTTATGTTCATAGTGGCACAATTTACAATAGCTAAGATCTGGAAATAGCTCAAGTGCCCATCAGTAGGTGAGTGGATAAAAAAATCTGTGGGAAATTTGCACCATGGAATATTATGCAGCTGTAAAAAAGAAGTATCTCTTACCTTTTGGGACAGCATGGGTGGAACTGGAGACTATTATGCTAAGTGAAATAAGCTAGTCAGAAAAGACAAGTACCACATGATTTCACCCATATGTGGAATGTAACAAACAAAATAAACTGATGAACAAAATAGATCCCAAAACATAGAAGTATGGAACAAACTGAAGGATCTCAGGAGGAAGGCAAGGGAGTGGGAGTGGGTGGGGTGAGATTAATTAAAGAACTTATATGCTTATATGCATAACCAGTGGACACAGACATTGGTATGGGGAAGGCCTGGTGGTGGGGTGGATATGGGATGGAGGGGATCAATGGGGGAAAATAGGAGAAATCTATAATATTTTCAACAATAAAGATAATTTTTTTTTTAAAAAAGTAAATGACAGGTGTAGGGAAATATATTTATTTCTAGTTAGCAACTTTATCCTGGAAACTAAGAAATAAAATTCTTAGTAAATCGTTTTATGACTTCACACTATTTCTACAAAGAGCAAAAAATAAGGGCAGAAGGTACAAGCTTCTGCTTATTGTAAAGACAATGACAAGACGTTACCAGACATTCCCACCCAGAATTTTAAAAAGGTGACCAAAATAGTCATAAAATCATTCATCATCCACCTTCAACCTACATAACAAGATGATTTAAAATTTACAAATTGTAAAAGAGAAAATTAATAATACAAAGATATAAGCTTAATAAAAGGGTATGATAGTATTTACCTTCTCTTATATAAGGAAGATTATTCCCCTACTAGGCAAAAGTAAGGAGACTATAAAAATCACTCACAAAGGTCAAAGTCCCTACAAGGTACAATTTGCATATGTTTCCTAAGGCATAAGAAAAATAGAAATCTGGTGCTCTCTTTTTTACATGGAGATGTATAAAGGCAGGTTGCATATTCAAACATTCTACAATGGAAAACAGGCATAATTATAGTGGTCTCAATTTTTGCCATTTGCTTGACATGGATACATTAATTTCCTATGGAACCATAATTAAGAACTTTTATTGTGTATACTGTGTCTTTCTTGGCCCTCAGCATTTTTCTGTATTAGAAACTTTACCTTTCACTTCATATTTTATTATTTTGAGAGGGACTTTAGTGAGCATTACCTCCATACCCAATAAAAAAATTTAAAATGACTTTATATCACCTGGTACAGTTTCAGAAATTATTCATTATACCATCTATAAATAGCTGGCTTATTGACTTAGAGACTGGTCTGTGGGGGAGTTATTATATTTTTATGCCTAAAAATACAACACCCAGAAATTCTATGGTGTTTTACATTAATATTTTATCCCAAGAGATAATATGGGTTATCACCAAAAGTACAGGGTGGGGAAAAAGCAGGTTTACAGTTGTGAGTACTTGAAACAGTTTATTCTCTTATTATGACTTATTCTTTATTGTATTATTTTCCATATGAACAACTGTTAACCTATTTTTACTCCACCCTGTATTATTTAAGAATTATGAGCCATGAATGCTATGCATATTTTGAGAAGAAGGGGCAAAAAAAAGGATATTTGTCCTACTAGATACAAACAATATTAAAAAGAAAAAGAAAACATTTTATTGACTTCATGTAAGGACAGATTGACAATAGAATTAAAAGAGTTCTGGACTGGGAAGATGGCAGCACTGTGAGAAGCAGCAGAGCACCTCTGCTTCCAGCATCAGACTTGATTTACTCCTAAAATCCTACATAGCCAGCTTGGAAAAACCAGGGAGACATACCTGAGAGGACGGAGTGTGAAGAGGGAGCACTGAAGAAACATCATAGAGTCTGGTAAGAGAGGAGGTGTCGAAAGGGGGAGTCCCCCATGAAGCCTGTGCTGGGCTCAGAGCCCGGAGGCTTGGAGACTGCAAAATTCCCTCCCTTCGGGAGCGTGGACCAGCAGCCAAAAGCAGAGATCTCACACCCAGAGCAGACGAGAGGGGAAGGAGCGCCCTGCACACAGGGCAGAGGGACCCAGGGAAGCAGTGAGTCCAAGAGGAGGGGATGGCGCTTTCCTAATGAAACAAAGCTTCTAATGGTAGACATGACTGGCATCTAATGCTCGGTGTGCTGACCATAGGAAGAGCTGTCCCAAAGCGTGTGGCACCCGAGGTTAAGGGACCAGAGGACTACACTGAGCAGCCACACACAGGAACCCTCTGCCTCCCTGCAAGGCATTGTGTTGAGTCCCAGAAAGAACTGAGTCTGCATGGCATGGGGGAGAGGAGGAGTCCTCCCACCCTGAGCTCCTGGTGCTGAGAGGCTGGGATCTGTGACCAGCCCTGAAGGACGCCATGGCACAGTGGAAGCCTGAGAAGCTGCCCCAGCTTGGCTGAGACCAGTGGTACAGGGAGCTGTGGGGAAGCTGAATTCGGGTCCCCTCCTGCTGGGTGCCTTGGTGCACGGGCTTCGGGACCTTGCAGGGTGGACTCTCTGCCTGTGTGTTGCATTGTGCATTTGTGAGTCTGATCATGGAACTGGCTCCCACCTTTCCCGCCTGCACTGGGAAGACAGGCCAGCAGTGATTGGGATTTGTGCCTGCACAGTAAACTGTCTGAGGGCCGGGCCTGGAGTGACCAGCCAACCAGAGCTGGGAAGGGAGGAGCAGAGCCCACCTGCCTCTCCGGCAGGCAGGAGCACTACCCTCAATAAGAAAGTGGCTGTTCCAGCTCACTGAGGCCCCAGACACACCCGCAGGGCACAGATCTGAAGGGGAAGGGAGAGCAGCTCACAGGAGGACATTACAAGAATAAGACTCTCAGGAACTGTTGTTTGGGAACTGGAGGAAATGCTGAAAATCCCTGCTGGGGGCTGGGCAGGCAAAGGGCTCACCAGAATGTTTTTTTAATCAAACCCATTGAGCCCAGGCTGCTGAAATAGCCCATACAGAAAAGGACACAGGCTGAAATCAATCTGAAACTGCAGCAGGTCAGAGTATGGGGAACTGGAATCGAAGACAATGTAGGGACTGAGGAGCTGGCTGTGGAGCAGATACTAAATCCTGCACAGTGAGTGCCTGACAGCAAAACCTCTAAGTAAGGGGAGTGATACCTGAGCTACACTAGCCATCCTGCAACCTAAAGACTCTACAGAAGACTCTGGAGCAAGACCAGGCCACCACAAGGTTGCAGAATAGCTGACAAGAGGAGGTGGTCCACGGAGAGCCTCAAATCAACCATGGACCTAAGGACACCAGAGCCAAACCTAGATGTCTCCTCACATTGGGTGATACACAAGTACCTCCCAGGAGAACTGAAATCACCACACAAAACAGTGACCCGCAGACAACACAAGCAGCCCAGAGGAAACTCACCTGATTGACTATCTTTTTTTCTTTTGTTTTATTTTGTTTTTGTTGTTTGTTTGTGTGTTTGTTTGTTTGTTTTCTCTTTTTTTCTTTAGGAAGAAGAGAAAGGGGGGAAAATTTGTTTTCTTTCATTTTTAAAATTTTATAATTTTTTAAATTTAAAAAAAAACACATTTTTAACTATATATTTTTTCTTTTTTTATAAGAGAATTTTGTCTTGCTTAGCTTATTTTTAGTTTATTTTGTTTATTTGATTTGTTTTGTTTTATCCTTGCTTCTACTATCAAGACTTTCTTGATATCCCTGCTTAATGACTGGGGCTTTATCATAACAACCAAGTTTACTGCTTTCCTCTATAGTTTCCTTCAAGTCTCTTACTGGACTCCCTCCCTGCCTGGGCTATATTTATTCTCTCCTCTTGATCCATTGGCATAACTTTTTTTTTTTCTCCTTTTTTGTTTTTCTTCTTTTCTTTTGTCCTTTTGTTATCCTCCCTTCTGTCTTTTTGTTCAATTGTTAGTGTCTCTTATTCTCTTTATTATATTTTTATTTTCTCATTTTCAACTATTATCCTATTCCTATTCTCTCAAAATTTTTAAAACTATATCTTTATTGATTTCAGAGAGAGGAAAGGAGAGGGAGAGAGAGAGATAGAAACACCAATGATGAAATAGTCATTGATTGAGCCCACAAGCAGGCATGTGCCCTGACCAGGAATCAAACCCTGATTGCCTGGATCCTAGGTCAACACTCAACCGCTGAGCCACTCCCAGCCGGGCTTCTCTCAATTTTTTACTGGCCCTTCTTTCAGAATCTTTTCTCTGCTTCTGTTATCTCCCCGGTGGTTCTCTATTTTTTACATTATAGTTTATTATTATTTTCTAAATTTTCACCACTATTAACAACAATATACATCTCTCTCTCTAAACATTACTTTTATTTCTCTCTTTTTCTTAAAAATTTTTTTGGCATGTGTTCTCCCTTCACCCTCCCAGTTGTATTTTCACATGGGTTGTTTTCATTGTGACTGTCAAGATATTTTGTAAGATACCCCTTGTTTCCTGGAAGTTTAGTTGTGTATTTTCCTGCCTTGCCAGCACCCGTACAACAGCTTACATGATGAAGTTGGGCTGAGAGACAGTTAGCCAACCTGAGAGGAGAGTCCTCCCAAGGACTGATCAATGACAATCTAGACCCAACCACAACAGAACATAAAAAACACACAAAATGGACACCCACAAGAGGGACACATCTAGAGCAAAGAGCTCAGAAATATAAGGAAAACACACATCTGGGCTCCACTGGACCTACAAGACAAAATCCCATCCCACAAGACTGGGAGGCAGCAAATATATCTAATGTATAAATACAAACCCTAAGACCGACCAAAATGGGGAGACAAAGAAACAACCCCCAAATTAAAGAAAACCACCAGAAGAAGCCTTTGATGAAATGGAGTTAAGCAAGTTATCAGAAACAGAGTTCAGAGTATTGATGATTAAGATGTTCAAGGAACTTAAAGAGAAAAAAACAAGGAAATAGAAGATAAGATCGAGGACTTTAGGGAAAATATGAAAAAAGAGGTACATAACATAAACAAAAATCAGACAGAAATAAAGAGCGCTGTATCTGATATCAAGACTACATTGGAAGGAATTAAAAGCAGGATCAATGAAGCAAGGATAGAATAAATGATTTAGAAGCCAAGTTAGAAAAAATCACTCAATCAGAGCATCAAAAAGAAAAAACACTTAAAAAGCATGAGGAGAGTCTAAGGGAGCTTTGGGACAACATGAAGAGAAACAACATTCACATTATAGGAGTGCCAGAGGGGGAGGAAAGGGAGCCAGGGATAGAGAACTTGATGGAGGAAATAATGACAGAAAACTTCTCTATGCTGATGAGCGAGAAAGCCACAGAAGTTCAGGAAGCACAGAGGGCTCCAAGCAAGAGGGACCCAAAGAGACCCACTCCAAGACACATCATAACTGAAATGGCAAATGTCAAGGACAAAGAGAAAATATTACTGGCTGCAAGAGAGAGACAAGCAGTGATCTACAAGGGAAACCCTATAAGGCTGACATCAGATCTCTCAATAGAAACTCTTCAGGCCAGATGGAATGGCATGAAGTTCTCAAAGTAATGAAAAGCAAGAACATGCAACCAAGATTGCTTTATCCACCAAGGCTATCATTTAAAATTGAAGGGGAAATAAAAAGCTTCCCAGACAAAAAAAGGTTAAAGAAGTTCAGTACCACAAAACTAACACTTCAAGAAATGTTAAAAGAACTGCTTTAAGAATAAGAAGGAATAGTGAGGGAAAGGTACATCAGCATAAAGGAAAAAATAGCATTAAATAAGTACATATCAATAGTAACCTTAAAGGTAAATGGAATAAGTGGTCTAATCAAAAGAGATAGAGTAGCTGAATGTATAAGAAAACAGGACCCAAATATATGCTGTCTATAAGAAACCCACCTGAGAACAAGAGATTCACAAAGACTAACAGTGAAGGGATGTAATAAAATATTCCATGCAAATAGAAAGGAAAAAAAAGCTGGCATAGCAATATTTATTTCTGACAAAATACACTTCAAAACAAAGACCATAACAAGAGGCAAAGATGGTCACTACATAATACTAACAGGATTATTCCAACTGGAGGAAATAACCCTTACAAACATATATGTACCCAATAAAGAAGCACTTAAATATATAAAAAATTCTTGGTCAACTTGAAGAGGGAGTTTGAGAACAACATAATCATAGTGAGGAACTTTCACACCCACTGTTATCATTGTACAGATCATCAAGACAAAAAATCAACTGGGAAACACAGACTTTAAATGACTCTCTAGATCTAATGGATTTAATTGACATTTACAGAACATTTTATCCCAAAGCAGCAGAATACACATTCTTCTCAAGTGCACATGGTACATTCTCAAAAATAGACCACATGTTAGGGTACAAGACAAGTCTCTACAAATTCAAGAAGATTGAAATCATATCAAGCATCTACTTGGACCATAATGCCATGAAACTGGAAATCAACACTATAAAAAAACTCAAAAGTATTCAAACTCATGGAGGCAAAATAGCATGTTATTAAACAATGAATGGGTTACCAATGAGATCAAGGAAGAAATCAAACACTTCATGGAAAGTAATGAAAATGAACAGACAACAACCCAAAATCTATGGGACACAGCAAAAGCAGTCTTGAGAGGAAAGTTCATAGCATTACAGGCCTATCTCAGGAAACAAGAAAAAGCTCTAATAAACCACCTAGCACAACTAAAAGAACTAGAATGAGAACAGTTAGAAAACCCCTGAGGAAGTAGAAGGAAGGAAATAATAAAGATCAGAGCAGAAATTAATGATATAGAGGCTAAGAAGAGTACAAGAAAATCAATGAAACTAAGAGCTGGTTCTTTGAAAAGATAAATAAAATTTATGCACCTTTAGCCAGACTCACTAAGAAACACAGAGAGAGGACCCAAATAAACAAAATCAGAAATTAAGGCAGTGATATAACAACAGACCCAACAGAAATACAAAGGATCATATGAAAATACTATGAGTAACTATATGCCAATAAACTGGACAACATGGATGAAATGGACCAAATTCCTAGAAGCATACAATCTTCCAAAGCTAAGTCAAGTAGATGCAGAAAACATGAATAGGCAGATAACAACTAATGAAATCAAAGCGGTAATAAAAAAAACTCCCACCAAACAAAAGTCCAGGACCAGATGGATTTAGAGGCAAATTTTATCAGACATTCAAAGAAGAATTAACACCTATTCTACCCAAACTATTCTAGAAAATTCAAGAGGAGGGAAACTCCCAAAATCTTTTTATGAAGCCAGCATCATCCTAATCCCAAAACCAGATAAAGACACTACACAGAAAGAAAATGACAAGCCAATATCCATGATGAACATAGATGTTAAAATCCTCAACAAAATACTAGCAAACCAGATCCAGCAAAACATTAAAAAGGTCATACACCACAATGAAATGGAATTTATTCCGGGGATGCAAAGCTGGTATAACATCCACAAATCAATATATGTGATACATCACATTAAAAAAAAATGAAATGAAGGGAAAAAATCATATGATCACATTAATAGATGCAGAAAAAGCATTCAACAAAATCTATAACACTTTTCTGATGAAAACTTTCAGCAAAGTGGGAATAGAAGCATTATAGCTCAACATAATAAAGGCCATATATGATAAACCTACAGCCAACATCATACTCAATGGTCAAAAACTAAAACCATTTTCATTAAAAACAAGAACAAGATAGGGATGTCCACTTTCACCACTCTTATTCAACATAGCACCAGAAGTCCTTTCCACAGCCATCAGACAGGAAGAAAATATAAAAGGCATCAAAATTGGAAAGGGGGAAGTAAAACTGTCATTATTTGCAGATGACATGATATAGTGTACTTACAAAATCCTAAAGACTCCATTAAAGTTCTACTAGATTTGATAAATGAATTCAGCAAGGTAGCTAGATACAAAATCAACATTCAGATATTGGTGTCATTCTTATACACCAACAATGAATTCTCAGAAGGAGAAACTAAAAATATAATACCATTGCAACTAAAAAAATAAGATACCTAGGAATAAACTTACCTAAGGATGTAAAAGACCTGTACTCAGGAAACTAGTGGACACTGAAAAAGAAATAGAGGTAGATATGAACAAGTGGAAGAATATACCATGCTCATGGATTGGAAGAATTAATATCATTTAAATGTCTATATTAACCAAAGCAATTTATAGATTCAATTTAATTCCTATTAAAATACCAACAACATATTTCAGAAATTTAGAACAAACACTTCAAAAATTTATATGGAACCACAAAAGACCCTGAATATCTGCAGCAATCTTGAGAAAAAAGAACAGAGTGGGAGGGATAACTTTACCAGATATCAAACTGTACTACAAAGCCATTGTAATCAAAACAGCCTGGTATTGGTACAACAACAGGCATACAGATGAATGGAATAGAACAGAGAGCCCAGACATAGATCCAAGCCATTATGGTCAGTTAATATGTGACAAAGGAGGAAAGAGCATACAATGGAAAAGAGACAGCCTCTTAAATAAATGGTGTTGGGAAAATTGGACAGGAACATTGAAAAAAATAAAATTACACCACCAACTTTAACCTTCCAGAAACATACATTCAAAATGGATAAAATACTTAAATGTAAGTGACAAAACTATAAAAATCCTGGAAGAGAACACAGGCACTAAAGTCACAGACATCTCATGTAGTGGAATTTTCACTGAAACATCTCCTAGGGCAAGAGAAACAAAAGAAAAAAGAAACGTATGGGATTATATCAAACTAAAAAGCACCTGTCCAGCAAAATAAAATAGCCTCAAAATACAAAGGAATCCCAAGGTTTGGGAAAACATATTTTCCAAGGATATATCTGATAACGGGATAATTTTTAAAGTGTACAAAGAACTCATACTACTCAGCAAGAGGAAAACAAACAATCCAATTAAAAAATGGGCAAAGGACCTGAATAGACACTTCTCCAAAGAGGACAGACAGATGGCCAAGAGACGCATGAGAAAATGCTCAGCATCACTAATCATCAGGGAGATGCAAATTAAAACCACAATGAGGTATCACTTCACACCTGTCAGAATGGCTGCCATCAACAAATCAACAAACAACATGTGCTGGCAAGGATGTGGAGAAAGGGGAACCCTAGTACACCACTGGTGGGAATGCAGACTGGTGCAGCCACTATGGAAAACAGTGTAGAGATTCCTGAAAAATAAAAAATGAAGCTGCCTTTTGACCCAGGGATCTCACTGCTAGGAATATACCCTAAGAATCCTGAAATACTAATCAGAAAGAATATATGCACCCCTATGTTCATAGCAGCACAATTTACAATAACTAAGGTCTAGAAACAGCTCAAGTGCCCATCAGTAGATGAATGGATGAAAAAGCTGTGGGACATTTACACCATGGAATACTATGCAGATGTAAAGAAGAAGGATCTCTTGCCATTTGGGGCATCATGGAGGGACTTGGAGAATATTATGTTAAGCGAAATAAGCCAGGCGGAGAAACAGAAACATCACATGATAGCACTTATGTGTGGAATCTAAAGAACTTAAGAAATTGATGAACATAAATGATTCAATGACATGGAAGCATGGATCAGAATGATGAATCTCAGAGGGATGGAGTAGGGTGGGTGTGTGGAGGAGGAGAGATTAACCAAAGAACTTATACGCATATATGCACCACTCAAGGACATGGACAATGGTGTGGAGAAGGACTGGGGAGGGGAGTGGGATGGGATAAAATAGGGAGGAAAATGGACATCTATAATATTTTGAATAAAAATTTTAAAAAAAGAAACATCTGCATAAAAAATATATAAAGCCTATGAAAATGGGTGCAATTATAAAATTATTTTATAGCCAACTTCCTCCAGAATACATTTGACTATAACATATATTCACAATCAAGGTTGGCCTTTTAATGGATAAGTATTTTCATAATTATGCTTTTCTTACAAAATTAGGGATTAGCTTATAGCCAGCATGTAACTAACTAATTGCCAAAACCTCTCAATCCTGCTTTCATATTATCTCTGAAATCATTCTTTTTCTCTTGATTTGCATTGCTCTGCTACAGAATTAGTCCCTCATTACTTCTCATTTGGACATTTAAAAGAAACTCTAATAGTCTTATCTTAGGTCTCAACTTTTATTTCCTTTTTAAACTCAAGATCATTTCATTCTTTTCCAGGATTGATGGGTTAAAATATAGTTCTGGTTATATCATTGTTTTCACAAACCTTTGAAATTTTCTCATTGCCTACTGCATTAAATCTAATCTAACTACAATCAAGGTTCTTGTTTCTCAGAAATGTGGTTCTCTTCTATGTTTTCATTCTAGATTTCTGACTTCATTTTATTGCATATTGTTAGTCTCTGAAACACGGAGTATAGTCATTTGATTTATGATAATAATCAAAATTTTCTTTTGATTTTTATTGACTTTTGATTATTAAGATTTCTGTTGTCTCACATTATGGCTTCTGGAATTTGAATAACTTTATTAAACATCATATATATTGAATGTCTGTTATTGTCTCTTGTACAGGTTAGGCACACAGCAAAATTTACATAGTGAATGAATAAATGTAATATACATTAATGTCTATATCTAAACATTGAGACACCAAAATGGTCATATTCATTGATCAATTGAATATATCAGTCTTGATATTTACTAGTCAGGTTTCAGTTAATATAGTGAATTTGATCTGCATATATATATCTTTATTTATATATTTTTATTAGAATCCCTGAGTTTTTAATATACTCTAACCCTAAGAGCCACCAACATCATTAACTACATGAGTCAGTCAAATTGATCACATAAATCTAGGAGGAATATTGACTAGACCTTGAGCACAATGGGTAAAGCATGAAAATTCTTCTGATGTAAAAAGTGAATATTCAACAGTTTTGAAAACATCTGAGATTCTCAATTACACTATAGAAGGGCTTAATTATAACAATTGCAGTATTTTCTCCGCAATATTATCACATATTTAAGTGGAACTATTTTATTATTACTCTTTCCTTCAGGTCAATGAGATTCATTATTATATTTTGCAAAGTAAATTTTGTCTAGTTATGTACATAAACAACATTGTTTCATTTTACTTCAGAGGAGTATGATTTAGTGCATACAAATATCCAATACACACAGTCTTCAATCAGTGTCAATAATTCTATATTGAAAAATGTCTTAAAATATAAATTCTGACTATGATTATGTAAAAATATGAGCATAAATATTTACTCTAAGGGTTGAAAAACAGTGCCATCTGTATGAAACAGGTCTTTGGGATTTTGGCAATGTAATATTTCTATAATTAAATTAATGAATATAAATTTGTAATTTATTGGCCCACTACTGGATTTTAGGGTCTTTCAATACCAGTGTATAATCTGGAAGTAAACCATGCAAAGCAATGGTTACTCTCATCATTTCACAGATATAGAAACTGTGGCTCAAAATTTAACTCATCAAGATCATGTAGCTAGTAAGTGTTCAATCAAGCTTTCATCTGATATCTACTGGGCCTTTTGCTTTTAAGCTTGAATGCAGATTGTGTATAGTGATCAGTGTAATGGTGATGTTTCTGAAAAGAGGGGCACTCTTGGCATTAAATAAATTAAAGGCTTCACAGTTTTATTTAGATATGGGTGTAGGCAATAGGAGCATACGATATCCCAGGAGCATAGGATATCCTATCTGTTCTATTTCTCTAAAGAACCTTAACTAGTACACCAGATTAGTACACCCATACCTAAATGAAACTGTAAAGCCTTCAAATTTACTGCTGACAATGACCTGAAGTCATTTGCCTTAAAAGAGTATGTTTTGATGGAATAAATAAGAAAAAATTAATAAGTAATAAACAAAGACAGTAGTTACAGGGTAAGGTGATATGTGGCTTAAGTAATTTACAATAAGGTGTAAATGACTACTTAGATGAAATTTAAATTGATTAAAATATTCCCAGAGAAATTGCCATTTAAAATTATTTACCATAATAAGCTAAGTCTCTGCCATGAAATGTTGGACTTATAGAATTTTTTCTCTCTTATCTTTTTCATAGGAACAGTGTCCTAGTATTATTGTCTATTTATTTTCCTCTGGGCTGAATATTTAGAAATCCAAATTTAATTGCTCCTTTGGCTTCTGAATTTAATATATTTGATGCAAATCTTCAATGATTTTTAGTCATTAAAGTAAAATGAATTAAATAAAGAGCTGTTTGAAATAGAGACAAAACCATTTAAAAATTAGTTTGATTATTAAAATAGTTGTGATCAATGAGTTTTGTCCCTATAGTATCACGGTTCAAAACATAGTGTCTTACAGCATTATCTTTGCCCTCAGAAACCCTTTAAAAATCCTATTGTAGACTGAAATTTTCTTCCTGTTGACCTTGAGGAACACATTTTCCAAAGGGGGTGAATAACTCCTATTTATCATGTCTGATGAGTAAAGGAAGATTCTTAGTATATTGGGTGTATTATTTGGCTTGTCTAACGCAAAGGTTGCATCTATAAATATTGCTGAGATATTCATGTCCAAGAGCACTTTTAATTAATGCATTGACTTTTTTGAAGGTGTTTTATAATTATGAAATCACATTTAAGCTATTCTTGGTGGATGTGTTCTTGTGTTGTGGCCTCCGTCTCTTGTTGGTCAGCATGCAATCTTCAACTACAAAGCAGGAAGTAAAGACAACCAATGTTGAAATTTCAGTGATTTACATCAGGTAAGAACAGCATAACTTTTTAACATTCTCATGCCCTTTAAAAGAAATACTGAATTTTCCATTAAAACAACACTAGAAGGTATTGAAAATAGTAGGAGGTGGAGTGGTAAGAATCTCATGTCACTCAGATGGGAGAAGGGGCCAAATACCTGAAAATACTTTTGTATTGAATTTAAATTATTTGCTAATGGAATATATGTTTATTAAACACAAATGATGGGCATGGCATTGTATTTTATGTAAAATAAAAAAATGAGAAAAGGTTCATGTTTTCATGTGTTTTTTAGTAGAGTTCCTGTAGAATAAAGAATGCATGTGCATATGTAAGTAATACATAAGACTGGATTTGATCATTTTAAAAAATTAGATACACATAACAGGTCATGAGAACTCAGGGGGAAAAGAAGGATCTTTTTGATGATATATCTAGGAAAGACTTTGCAGTTACATTGAACATACAACCACCTTATGGCCCAGCACTTCTGCCTACAGATATTTATCCAAGAGAAAATGAAAACTTATGTTCCTATAAAACCATATACACTACTATTTATAATGGCCAGAACTGTATCATCCAAATCTGAAGTCAATGCAATTTTCATTAACAATGAAGGGGAAAGCTGAATCCTAACCACATTTCAATTACATAAGATGAATAAGTACTAGAGGCCTGCTGAACAACATTTTGCCTATACCTATCAATATTATACTTGGCACTTAAAATTTTGTTAGGGTAGATCTCAAGGTGTGTTCTCACCATAATAAAAGAATAAAATTTACCCTTTACTCACAGGAAAAAAAAATCACTGAATGAATTAATAAAATAAATAAGCACAATAAAAGGAACTGCTGGTAAACCAGAACACATAGGTGAATGTCAGAATCACTATGCTGAGTGACTGAAACAAGAAATAAATTATATACTGCTTAATTACATTTATGTTAAAAAACAGAGTAATCTACAGTGACAAAAGAAAATGGTTGTGTCTTAAGGCAGGTGGTAGAGGGACAGGTGGAATATAGCAGAAATGAGGGGGCTGTGGTTCACCTTGATTTTGCTGGTTGCTGCTACAGTGTCCACAGCTGTGAAAACTCAGTGAATTATTGATTTGTTGATGGTAGCCATTCTGGCAGGTGTGAGGTGATAAATTCATTGTCATTTTAATTTGCATCTCTCAGATAATTAGTGACTTTGAGCATTTTTTCATATGTCTCTTGCCCAGCTCTATGTCCTCTTTGGAGAAGTATCCATTTAGGTCCTTTGACCATTTTTAATTGGATTATCTTCCTTTTGTTAAGTCGTGTGAGTTCTTTACATTATTTTGGAAATTAACCTCTTACCAGATGTGCCATCGGCAAATATGTTCTCCCATACAATGGGTTCCCTTTTCCTTTTGTTAATGATTTCTTTTGCTGTGCAGAAGCTTTTTATTTTGATGTAGTCCAATTTGTTTATTTTCTCCTTTGTTTCCCTTGCTCTAGGAGATGTATCAGCAAACACACTGCTATGAGACGTCTGAGATTTTGTTGCCTGTGGAAATGACAAATGCTGAAGAGGGCGTGAAGGAAAGGGAACCCTAGTACACTGCTAGTGGGAATGCAGACTGGTGCAGCAACTATGGAAAACAATAGAGAGTTTCCTCAAAACATTAAAAATGTAACTGCCATTTGACCCAGTGATTCCATTCTAGGAATATATCTTAAGAATCTCAAAACATCAATCAGAAAGACTATATACACCCCATGTTGACAGCAGCTCTATTTACGGCAGCTAAAATCTGCAAACAGCCCAAGTGCCCATCAGTAGATGAATGGATAAAAAAGCTGTGGCATATTTACACAATGGAATACTATGCAACTATAAAAAAGAAGGATATTTTACCCTTTGAGACAGCATGGAGGGACCTGGAGAATATTATGTTAAGCAAAATAAGCCAGTCAGAGAAAGACAAGTATCACATGATCTCACTCCTATGTAGAATCTGATGAACAAAATAAACTGACGAACAAATACATCTAGCGATATAGAAGCATGGAACAAACTGACGAATCTCAGAGGGAAGGAGGAAGGGGGTTGGCAAAAAATTAACCAAAGAACTTATATGCATATATACATAAACCATGGACACAGACAACAGTGCAGTGAAGGCCGGGGGGGGAGGGTGCAGGGTGGAGGGGATTAATGGAGGGAAAAAGAGGACATGTGTAATACTTTCAACAATAAAGATAAATAATAAAAAAAAAACTCAATGAATTGTCTACTTTATATAGATGTAGTATATTGTATATCAATTATTCGACAAATTGAAAACTTTTTATAAAGATTTAAAACTCAACAAAGTTTGAATTCCGTCTACTCTTGTTCAACAATTATTGCCATCGTTTCTGAACACAGAAACAAGTAAGTTTCAAGTAGAGGTTTCCCCCACTATCCAAAGTAGAACATTCCTATAAAACCTTTTGTAAGCCAAAATTGTGTAAAGCAAAGAAGCAATTACCTTAGGATACATCTTGCCAACAGATGCACAAAATAAATCAAGATAAAGCACATGTGCTCACAGACAGCTCAGAGCTATGGCAGCATGATGCTCAGATGCTGAGTAAAGTGCCTGGAGAAGGTGCTTGGAGGTGCCACTCTCGCTGTTCAGGGTGTGTGCTGCCTCCATAACAGCTCACTGAAAATCAAATGCTGAATGTTATTTTTGCCTTTTATTTGTAAAAGCAAAAATCCTCTTTGGATCTCTTTTGGCTAGCTAAAAATTATACTAATGAAGGTCTTTTGTAAAAGTGATGTGGAGTAAGCAAATGTTTGAGAAGTGAGGGATAACTGTAATTAATAATAATTGTGCACTTTTTATATTTTATGGTTGTTTGATAGATAATTTATATTGAAAACTGGGATAAGATTTTGTTATATTGCATATTATGTATTTGTAGTTTTCCACATTGTCACCTGATAAATCATAAGGGGTCATTAAATATTATCATTATTATTTCTTTCATAAATGTAAGATAGCAATATTTATATCATTCCCTATATAATATCAAATAATGGTGTTATATATTAACTGAATAGTACATTACTATAAAAAATGAGTGTAAAATCCAAATAGTAATTTGTGTAACAAATTTGTTGTGTGCATAGATCAATATAATATTTCTTAAAATAATGTAAAAGATTTAAAAATTCAACACAAAATAGCAAAATCACCTAAAGTGGGGGTGGGGGAGTGGGGAGAGATTAACCAAAGAATTTTTATGCATATATGTATAACCCATGGACACACATGATAGTGTGGTAAAGGCCTGGAGCGGGGGGGGGGGGGGGGGGGAGAGGTAGAAGGGGTAAATGGGGAAAAAGGGGACATCGGTAATTCTTTCAACAGTAAAGATAAATAAAAAATAAATAAATAAAATAAAATGTAAATTGTAGAGAGAAAGAAAGTAAAAATAAAAATGTATATCTGAATAATTCCATTGATAGAAAATTAAGAAGAAATTGGTTAAATATTGAGCACAGAGAGTCCAATAGCTCAAAAATAACATTTTTATAAGGAAACACAAAATATATATTTCTGAAGAAGCCATTAAAAGTTTTTTTTAAAGAAATACAATTTTAAACAAAAGAAAGTTTAGGTTGGGAATAATATGCAGGTAGAGAAAACTATTCTCAACAAACTGGCAGACTCTCAACATATGATTCTAATGACTTCTATGCCCAATCTTATTTTAATAATTTTTATAATTGCTGTAAGATTTTAAAAGGGAGGGCATGAACTCCTACTAAGTAAACATTGCAACTGCTTTTAGGTAGGAGGTTAATCTCATGACCTGAGATGATTAGTCATTTCTGCTTGTAAACTCAGCACATGTTTTTAATTTTAACATTAAGGGAATTAATGCTCTATGTTGACATAAGTTTCAAAATGTAAAGAAATAATGTCCTAAGGGTGAAATATTAATCTCATATTTACTCAGTATAAAAAAATATTATTTTTGCTTGCAGGAGTGTAGTCTATAGACATCTCTCTCTTCTCCCCTTATTGTTTTGATTAATATGAAATACTTATTAAGTAATTACTTCATAATAAATTGTACCTCACTTTCCAGATCATTAAACTTTCTAGGAGATGACAGTATAGAACTTTGTCTTTTAGTCCAGATAACAAATCTATAAGCTAAAGGTTATTATAACAATGCATTCTATTATATTGAATTAATTAAACATTCTTTTTAGTCAACTATATTATCTTCAATTATTTTCTTGAACATTAAGTCTATTAGACATTTCTCTAGGTCTATATTAAACATATGATATTTTTAATGGAATAAATATTTTCTAATTCATGGTTTTATAAGCAAGTAAGAAATGATTTTAGAACCAAAGCATGTAACATTCATAGCTTTCTTAAGATGTATGTATGCACTTGTGACTATCAGATTCAGTACATTACTTGAATGGTTAGAACATAAGCAATTAATATAGTAGTCTGGACCTCCCCCTCAGAAAAAATGGTGTTAAAAAGAAAAAAGAAATAAATAGAAATATGAAATGTTCTACCTGAAGATTATAATACATAATTTTAATGAAAGGCTTACTTCATGTTGAAATTAAATTTAAGAAATAATCTAACCTGATAAATGGGATCATAGAAGTATGAATCAAAAAGTTATAGGTTACAATGTTTAATAATAATAATAAGTAATAATAAACTGCAAAAGTGCAGTGCATATCAAATTCAAAATGATTTAGATTTGTGATAATATTAAGAGTACCTGGAATTTCATTCTCTATTTTATAAATTTGGTCCTTTTAGTAGGTAGACACATATTTCCATATTTTAAAAATTGATATTACACATCAATAAGATATGAAGTGAACCCTTTCAACATTTAGTACATAAAACCTATTAAGATATTTCAGCTTTTTTTCTTTTTGCATTCTAATCTATTCTTATGTGACCATATATGGGTATTTGCCTGTCAAAGCATCATGAAGAAAATTGGGCACTTATTTGTTAGTATAACTCAGGGAAATATTCACTCAGCATAAGTTCTATGTGCTGATATGATAATAAAATAAATCTTTGACCTTGAGGAGTTCAAAGTTTTATATGAGGCAGATGTGTGAAGTTATATTAATTTGCTAAACTTTTGTGATGTAGGTGATTGAACAGATGATGGGCTTGTTGTCCTTTTTAAATATTTAAAAAGTGTCTACGAAAACATTTAAGGGTTTCTAAATTAGTAATTTTGGTAGTCAAGAAAAGTAACCATTGAAACATACATCAAGAATCTTCTCCATAAATAAATAAATAAATAAACAAATAAATAAATGTCCTGCTGTCCGTTAAATAAGACTATGCCAGAGCTCAATTTTCATCATTATTCAAAACTTGAAGAGGAGATTCCTTCCCAATCTAGCACCTGCCACTCTTCCTGTCTCATCTATGGGAGAGAAAAAATATGTATAGTCAGTAGGAGGGGTCCAAGTCTTCAAGAATATAAATGAAGAATGCTGGTGCCATAGAAGTGAGCAGGAGACTGGAAAAAAATAAAAGAAATACTGAAACTTGTGTCACATCTTCACAATACAGACCCAATGAAATAATGAGATTTAATCAGATGACTATTGAAGGCTTTTATTACCCCACAAGTTACTACCACAAAAAAAAAGCTCCGTTATAACAATTGCAGTGACTGCACCTGGAAAAGCTGAAAGATATAGACTTTTTTGAGGAGAATAAAGAAGGAAGCCAATATTATAGCAATATTTATATAGGAAAAAATACACTTTTAAAACAAAGGCTATAACAAGAGACCAAAAAGGACACCACATAATGATAATCAATACAACAAGAGAATATAACCCTTGTAAACATTTACACACCCAACATAGGAGCACCTAAATTTATAAAGCAAATCTTAATGGACATAAAAGGGGGGCATTGACTGTAATACAATTATTAGAGAGGACTTTAACACCTTATTGCCATCAATTCAGACAAAAATCAACAAAAAAACCCCAGTGAATTTAAGTGACACCTTAGTCCAGAATGGATTAAATTGATATTTGATAGCATTTCATCCTAAAGCAGCACTATATATATATATTTTTTTCAAGTACACATGGAACATTTTCCAAGATAAAGTATATGTTAGGTGACAAAATAAGTCTCCATAAATTTAAGAAGACTGAAATCTTATGCAGTATCTTCTCTGACCATGATGGTATGAAACTAGAAATCAGTTACAAGTAGAAAACTGAAAAACACATGGAGGCTAAATAACATGCTAGAAAACAATGAATGGGTTAACAATAAGATCAAAGAAGAAATCAAAAATAACTTGAGACAAACGAAATTTAAAACACCCTGACCCAAAATGAGACATAGTGAAAGAAGTTCCAAGAAGGAAATTCAAAGTGAGACAGGCCTAACTCAAGAAACAAGAAAAATCTCAATCTGACCTTACACCTAAAGTAACTACAAAAAGAGTAACAAACAAAGCCCAAAGTGAGTGGAAGGAATGAAATAGTAAAGATTAAGTGGAAATAAATGAATTAGAGTGTAAAAAAAATGCAAAAGTTCTATGAAACCAACAGCTGGTTCTTTGAAAAGATAAACAAAATTGATAAACCTTTAACAAGACTCACCAAGAATAAAATTAGAAGAGAACTGACAACTGATACCACATAAATACAACAGATTATAAGAAAATACTACAAAAATTATATGCCAACAAATTGGAAAATCTGGAAGAAATGGATAAATTCCTAGAAACATGCAATATTCCAAGACTGAGTCAAGAAGAAACAAAATCTGAATACACTGATAACTACTAATGAAATCAAATCAGTAATTAAACTCCCAAGAAAAAAACAGTTCTGGACTCATGGCTTCACAGGTAAATTTTGCCAAACACTCAAAGAATTAACACCTGTTTTTTTCAAACTATTCCAAAAAATTTAAGAGAAGAGAAGGCTCCCAAGCTCATTTTATAAGGCCTGCGGTATTCTGATTCCAAATCATAAAAGACAGTGCAAATAAAAATAGACATTATTAGCCAATATCTCTGATGAACATAGATGCAAAAATGCTTAATAAAATATTACCAAACTGAATTAAGCAATACATTAAGAAGAATATACGTCACAATCAAGTAGGATTTATTCCTGGGATTCAAAGTTTATTCAATATTGGCATGTCAACTAATGTGATACATCACATAAACATAATGAAGGATAAAAATCATACAATCATGTCAATAGATGCAGTAAAAGCATTTGACAAAACTTAACATCGATTTATGATAAAAACTCTCTGCAAAGTGGGAATAGAGGGAACATACCTCAACATAATAAAGGCCATATATGACAAACCCAAAGCTAGCATCATACTTAGTGTTGCATAGCTAAAATAATTTTCCTTAAGAATAAGAACAAGACAAGGATGTCTACTTTCACCATTTTGTTCAATATAGTATTGAAATTATTACCACAGCAATCAGAAAAGGAAAATAAATAAAACGCATCAAACTGGAAAAGAAGTAATACTGTTAGCATTTGCAGATTACATGATCTTATATAAAGAGAACCCCAAGATTTCATCAAAAACTAGAAGAACTGATAAATGAATTTAGTAGAATAGTGGGATACAAAATTAAAGTTGCATTTTATACACCAATAATGAATTTTCAAAAAAAAGAAAACAACCTCATTTAAAATTTCATCAAAAAATTACCTAGAAATAGATTTAACCAAAGGATAAAAGACCTGCACTCAGAAAATTATAAGACATTAAAGTAAGAAATTGAACAAGATGCAAATAAATGCAAGGCTTTACCATGCTCATGGATAGGAAGAATTAACAGCGTTAAAATATACTACTCATAGCCATCTATGGATTTGATACAGTCTCTATCAAAATACTGATGGCATATTTCACAGAACAGGAACAAATAATCCAAAAATTTATATGGAACCACAAAAGACAAAAAGATAAACAACAACAATAAAACAAAACAAAACAAAAAAAGCCACAGCAATCTTGAGAGAGAAAAAAGTTGGAGGTATCACACAATCTGATATCAAACTATACTGCAAGACTATAGTAATCAAAACAGCATGGTACTGACTTAAAAACAGACACATAGATCAAAGAAGAGCAAAGAGTGCCCAGAAATAAGCCTATGCCTATTTGGGCAATTACTCTTATGAAAATGTATCAAGAATATATAATGGGGTAAAGACAATCTATTCAATAAATGATGTTGGGGAAATTGGACAGATACATGCAAAAATATGAAACCAGAACAACTTCCTACATGACACACAAGAATAAATTCAAAATGAATTAAAGACTTAGGATACCTAAAAGAAAATGGAGGCAGTAAACTCTGACATTGCTCTTAGTAATGTTTTTTGATATATCTCCTCAGGCAAAGGAAACAAAAGAAAAAATAAACACGTGGGACTACATCAAACTAAAAAGTTTTTACACAACAAAGGAAACCATCAATCAAACAAAAAGACAACCTAAGAACTGGGAGAATATATTCACCAATGATACATCCAATTAGGTAATTAATATCCAAAATTTATAAAGAACTCACATAGCGCAACACCAAAAAAGTTAACCATCCAATTAAAAGATGGGCAGAAGACCTGCACAGACACTTCTCCAAAGAGGGCACACCGATGGGCCATAAGCATATGAAAAGATGCACAATGTCACTAATCATCAGAGAAATGCAAAGTAAAACCACGAGATATCACCTCATACCTGTCAGAATGACTATCATCAATAAATCAACAAACAGCAAGAGTTAGCAAGGATGTAGAGGAAAGGGAACCCTTGTGCACTGTTGGTGGGAATGCAGATTAGTGCAGCCACTCTACGGAAAACAGTATAGAGGTTCCTCAAAAATTTAACAATAGAACTGCTTTATCACCCAGAGATTCTACTTCTAGTTATATATTTGAAGAAACATAAAACTAATTTGAAAGAATATATGCACCACTGTGTTCATTGCAGTGTTATTTACAATAGACAAGAAATGGAAGCAACACAAGCGCCCATCAATAGATGAGTAGATAAAGAAGAGTGGTACATATATATAATGAAATATTACTTGGCCAGCATGGATGGACCTAAGGGTATTACACTAAGTGAAATAAGTCAGTCAGAGAAAGACTAATATCACATGATTTCAGTTATATGTGGAATCTAAAGAACAAAATAAGCAAGCAAGCGTAATTTAGTAAGACTTTTGACAGTTAATAATTGATAATGTTATAATTATTTACTGTTTAAAAAATATTAGGCCCTCCTGGTAAGCTTTAAGATACTTTGCAATTATTAATTGAGATTTGGTTTTGCTTGAAGTAAATTACACTGGTGTGCAGAAATAACATTTAAAAAGACAGTAAGCTTTTACTTTTTAAATATTGATTTTGCTAATATGGTAGTGATGGAATATTTGGTATACATGCAATTAGATTTTAATCATATGGATTCATTTTACTTGTTTTTCAAATAAATCCTCTAATGGAATGTTTTCTCCTTAATATAGTCTTTATATCAAACTTTCTTTTTTTTCTTTACTATCTTTATTGATTTCAGAGAGAGGAAAGGAGGGGGAGAGAGATAGAAACATCAATGATGAGAGAGTCATTGATAAGCTGCCCCCTGCACGCCTCCCACTGGGAATCGAGCCCACAATCTAGGCATGTGCCATGACCAGGGATTGAACCTCAACCTCCTGGATCATAGGTTGATGCTTAACCCCTAAGCCATGTCCAACCAGGCTAAAATTACTTCAAGATGAATAAATTTTATAATCAAATGAATTTAATTTTAAGTTCTGATTAAGTATATTAGAATGAAATGTACTTTTAATTCTTAGGTAATTCAGATATGCACATTTCATACATTCATAATAAGAACACATCAGTATTTGCATACTTTAGAATAGTCTAGTGGCACATTCATTTCTTGGATTCCAAGGAAGTGAGGGGAAGGTGCCCCTTATTCCTCTTTATACATTGTTAACAGACTTGACCTTAAATATACACTACATGTTATTTGGGATGTTGGAAAAAAAAGAAATTTTCATTACATGAGTCAATAATGTAGATTTTTCTTTAATAAATAAGAAGAAATATCTTGAATATTTTCAAATCAAATTTTTTTATGAAGACATTTAAAATTTCTAAACTAAATCCATTCTATACCTAGTTTAGAGTGCTTAATAGTATAATTTATTTACGCAGGTGCTTAGGGAATTAACTGGGAAATCAAAATTAACTTCGGCTCAATTTGTTAATAAATATTACATTTCATTTGCATAATACAAAATGCCATATATATATATATATATATATATGTAAATATCACCTATTTATCATCTATCTACCTAGGATCATCATCGTTCCTTTCATCCATTCATGTATACATTCATTTCTCCATATTCTATTTTGTGTAAATTCTAAGGGAGAAAGTTTTACAGGGCATACCAATTTTAGTTTAATCTTTACTGTAATAGGGGAGTGATAATTAAGATGGAAAGAGAACTGTAAAAGATACCCTAGGGCTGAAGGAGAGGACCCGACAAAGGACAAATTTGGAAGGGGGATTAAAACCTTGTTAGAGAAGCTGCAGTCGCAGCCTATTGGGTGGCTGAGGGTTTACTGGGTAGTTCAATTCAGTGCTGCTCCACAGTCACCAGGCAAGGCTACAGTAGTCTCTGGGGCTCAGGTCAACTGAGGCTGACAGCAGGCATTTGACTGGAGTCACATCACTTCTGCAGGTACTGCCAGAACTGCAAGCTAGAGAAGCTTCCCTCTCTAGGAACCTAGTATCCTTTTGTATGTGGCTGGTATAGGCTGATGGGCAGGACAAATAATTGGGTGGCTGGCTCTCTTTAGAATGCAATTAAAATAAATGATCGAATAGTTTTCTAGTATCTTTATGAGAAGCCATATTGTTAAAAGGAATATATATATATCTATATATATATATATATATATTTAAATATATCTTTATTGATTTCAGAGAGAGGAAAGGAGAGGGAGAGAGAGAGAGAGATAGAAACATCAATGATGAGAGAGCCATTGATCGAGCCCACAACCCGGGCATGTGCCCTGACCCGGAATCAAACCCCGGTCGCCTGGATCCTAGGTTGAAGCTCAACCGCTGAGCCACTCCCGGGCAAAAGGAACATATATTTTATTAAGTTTTATTTATTTATTTATTTATTTATTTATTTATTTATTTATTTATTTATTTGGGTAAGGGAAAGAGAGAGAAACATCAATCGGTTGCCTTCTGCACACCCCCTATTAGGGATGAGCCTGCAATCCCAGCATGTTCCCTGACTGAGAGTCAAGCTGGTGCATGGAACGGTGCTCAAGCAACTGAACCACACTGGCCAGGACAAAAGGAACATATATTTTTTAAACAATATAAACCTATTGAAAGACTTTTTAAAAATTTGTGTCTGAAAATGGACTAACATGAAGTGTAGTTACCTGGACTGAAAATTTGAAATTGTTTTTGACGTCACCTCAAAAATACCAAACATGGCTTACACTTTAGCTTAACTAAGTTAAAACAAATATGTAAATTAATGTCACAACTGTCAAACACTGTCTTATTGACCATACTTAAGAGAGCTCCTCTGAGCCTTGTCCTTTGGCCTGTCTTTGATTTATCTAGTTCCATTGCAGCAAGAATCATGCTAAATCAATTTCCTTTACCCTTAACATCTGATCACGTTTGATATCTGATCAAATTCCTTATCCTAGACCCTTGATATATAATTACCCTGGACTGCCTTAAGCAATAATTTTAAGTCAGTTTAGCAAGAACCTCCCTTGATGTCTCCTTCTAGTAATTTTTCATCTACTGACATCAGTGATTTTTGGGTATAAATCTCTATTTTCCTTATTGTATTTTACATTGAGTTTTTTCTCCCTTATTGTGATAGTCTAGACACTTATCACAGTAATCCTGAATAAAGTCTTCCTTATTGCTTTAACAAGTGGCCAAATAATCTTTCCTTAAATACAATTCAATTATGTCTACTACATTAACAATGTAGTCATTTCAATTAATCTTCAATATTCACCATATGGTAAGATATGGATTTGATATATGCTATCCATATAATAAACTTTAACTGAAATATAAGATCATTAAGTAAACTGAGGGCATAATTAGATGTATTCCATCTTCATCAACTATTTGGGATTTATTCAAAAGCTTATAATGTTATCTAATTAATAACATGCCAATGAGTAGTTCACAATAATTTAGTCGAGCTGTACAAAAATTCTATGTTGAATGAGGTGTTCTACTCATCATTTATTTTGGGCAGAAAACACACTGCAAAAAAATTCCTGGCAAAAATATTGGTTACAGTCTCTAATTAAAGAACAACACTTTGGAGCATTTTACCATTACAGTTGAAATTTATCTGAAGTGAATTATACATCTTCATGTCCCTTAAAACACAACATAAAGAAGATTTTATTGGTGACTTTGTTCCTCTGTAAAAAACATTAGTTACCCAGCAGGTCTGTGAAACAAGGATGTCAATGGCAAGCTCTTGGACTTTCTGCAGCATCAATAATGGGCACTATTTTACAGTCTTTATGGGCCTATCATCTTCTTTTTAACATTTTTTTCTCTCCTGGTATCCTATGATAAGTTTCAGAATTTTTGCTTCTTATAAACTGCTGCTTTACTTGACACATAACTGTCAACTGAATGCACTTCAGTTTTTCACACATCTGAAAAACGTATAAATCTGACAAGCAGAGTAAGGCTTTACAAGCACTCACTATGACAATCATAAATGACATCATACAAATCAGTTTTCAACCTTGCAGTTATAAATATTAGTAACAGTTTTGATCAGTACATCAATCATTGGTAAAGCAGAAGCCTCAAGTTCAGTGTCTTTTTTTTTTAAGAAAATGCGTACTTCCAAATATTTTGGAAAATTAATGTTTTATTTTTCATAGGAAGTTTTACAACATATGCAGTATTTACCTTACTTCATTTTTGGAAGAAATTTTATTTGGAAAGTTTATTACTCATTTTATTATTCTGCTAGAATTTAATACTGACTGATCCTTGAACTCTGGGTGACTATGGTCAATGCATCTAGTTCATTTATTAAAAGTTTCTAAAAATGACATTTTCTTTTTAGAGGTGAAGCTGAATTCCACTCCTTTTACTTTATTTTATTTTTAATTTATCTTTACTGTTGAAAGTATCACAGATGTCCTTTTTTCCCCATTGACCCCTTCTGCCCTGTACCCGGCCCCTGCCACAGGCATTCACAACACTATTGTCTGTGTCCATGGGTTATGCATATATGCATATGAATTCTTTGTTTAATCTCTCCCCACCCACCCATCCCCACCTTCCCTCTGAGATTTGTCAGTCTGTTCCATGCTTCTATGTCACTGAATCTATTTTGTTCATCAGTTTATTATGTTCTTTAGATTTCACATATAAGTGAGATCATGTGATATTTGTCTTTCATTGACTGGCTTATTTCGCTTAACATAATATTCTCCAGGTCCATCCAAACTGTACCAAAGGGTATGAGATCCTTCTTTATAGCTGCATAGTATTCTTTGGTGTAAATGTCCCATAGCTTTTTTATCCACTCATTTACTGATGAGCACTTGGGCTGTTTCCAGATCTTAGCTATTGTAAATTGTGCTACTATGAACATAGGGGTGCATATATTCTTTCTGATGAGTGTTTTAGGATTCTTAGGATATATTCCTAGAATGAGATCATTGGGTCAGAAGGCAGCTCCATTTTTAATTTTTTGAGGAACCTCCATGCTGTTTTCCACATTGGCTGCACCAGTCTGCATTCCCACTACATCCTTGCCAGCACATGTCATTTGCTGATTTGTTGATGGTAGCCTTTCTGATAGGTGTGAAGTGATACCTCATTGTGGCTTTAACCTGCATCTCTCTAAGCATTTTCTCATATATCTCTTGGCCATCTGTATGTCCTCTTTGGAGAAGTGTCTACTCGAGTTCTTTTCCCATTTTTTAATTGGGTTATTTGTCTTCCACTTGTTGAGTAGTATGAGTTCTTTGTACACTTTGGAAATTAGCCCCTTATCAGATGTATCTTTGGCAAATATGTTCTCCCATACCATGGGATTCCTTTGTATTTTGAGGCTGATTTCTTTCTTTCTTCCTTTCTTTCTTTCTTCCTTCCTTCCTTCCTTCCTTCCTTCCTTCCTTCCTTCCTTCCTTCCTTCCTTCCTTCCTTCCTTCCTTCCTTCCTTTCTCTCTCTCTCTCTCTCTCTCTCTCTTCCTTTCTCCTTCCTTCCTTTCTCCTTCCTTCCTTCCTTCCTTCCTTCCTTCCTTCCTTCCTTCCTTCCTTCCTTCCTTCCTTCCTTCCTTCCTTCCTTCCTTCCTTCCTTCCTTCCTTCCTTCCTTCCTTCCTTCCTTTCTTCTTCTTTCTTTTCTTTTTTATATCTTTATTGATTTCAGAGAGAGGAAAGGAGAGGGACAGAGAGAGAGACAGAAACATCAATGATGAGAGTCATTGATAGAGCCCACAACCCGAGCATGTGCCCTGACCGGGAATCAAACCCTGATTGCCTGGATCCTAGGTTGATGCTCAACCGCTGAGCCACGCCTGGCCTGGCAGAAGCTGATTTCTTTTGTTGTGCGGAAGCTTCCTAGTTTGATGTAATCCCATTTGTTTATTTTTTTCCTTTGTTCCTCTTGCCCTAGGAGATGTATCAGTGAAAATTCCACTACGTGAGACCTCTACTGCCTATATTTTCTTCCATTTTTTATTGTTTTGAAACTAACATATAAGCCTTTTATCCATTTTGAATTTATTCTTGGCCTGGCTGGAGTGGCTCTATGGCTGAGCATTGTCCTGTGCACCAGGAGGTTTCGGGTTCGATTCCCAGGCAGAGCACAGGCCTGGGTTTCAGGCTCGATCCCTAGTAGGGGGCGTGCAGGAGGCAGCCAATCGATGTTTCTACTCTCTCTCTCTAAAAACCAATAAAAACATATTGAATTGATTTTTGTGTATAGAGTAAGTTGATGATCTACTTTCATTTCTTGCATGTATCTGTCCAATTTTCCCAACACCATTCATTGAAGAGACTGTCTTTACTCCATTGGATGCTTTTGCCTTCTTTGTCAAATATTAACTGACCATAATGGTGTGGTTTGACTTCTGGGTTCTCTGTTCTGTTGCATTGATCTATATGTCTGTTTTACTGATACCAGGCTGTTTTGATTACAATGGCTTTGTAGTATAGTTTGATATCTGGTATAGTGTTCCCTCCAACTCTGTTCTTCTTTCTCAAGGTTGCTGCAGCTATTCAGGGTCTATTTTGGTTCCATACAAATTTTTGGAATATTCATTCTAGTCCTGTGAAAGATACTGTTGGTATTTAATTGGAATTGCATTGAATTTATAGATTGCTTTTGGTAGTGTGGACATTTTAATGATGTTAGTTCTTGCAATCCATGTACACGATATATTCTTTCCTTTCTTTATATTTCCCCTATTTCTTTTTTCAGTGTCCTGTAATTTTCTGAGTGCACGCCTTTTACAACTTTGTTTAACTTTATTGCTAGGCATCTTATTGTTTTAGTTGCAATGGTAAATGGTATTGTTTTTTTGAGTTTCTCTTTCTAAGAGTTCATTATTGGTGTATAAAAATGCCATCAATTTTTAGATGTTAATTTTGTATCCTGCTACCTTGCTGAATTCATTATTTAAATCTAGTAGCACTTTGGTGGAATCTGTTGGGTTTTCTAAAATAGTGCTATTGATTAAACTAGATCACTTATTGAGCTGTATATTAGGTCTCACATAATCAGGATTAACATACTGCATTGGTTTCTAAATTTAGATTGCCATTAACACATTATTTTTTCTTAAAGGTGGCTGGTGCTTGCAGAAGAAAGTTGTGCTCCCCAATGACTATATTAATAATAATTCATAAATTAAAAATTTTAAAGATGAAAACAAAATATGATTTGTCACCATTTTATCATCCACGTGAGGGCCCTGGAAAGATTCATTTCAAGTATCATCTCCTCTAATAGCATTTCCCCATTACCTTGAATGTGTTCTTCACCCCATAGTGCCTTAGATAGCTCCTCTTTTAGCTTTTTCTATATGTACAATATTTTTATTATCTTGTTTCTTCCTTACTTTACTTTTACTTGTGTTTCTTCCCCTTACTACCTTTTAAGATCCTTATAGTCAATGTCCTGATCAACTTTGTATTTCCAACAGCTGGTCTAATACCTGCCTCATAGTGAGCCCTCATAGTAAATGTTTTTTGTCTGCACCGAACTTCAGATGATCAGATTTCTTTGATTTTAACAACCTTTATCTTGTCTCTCAATAAGCTCCCATTAGAGAATGATTGAAAATACACATATAAGGAAATATAGTATAAATAGTCTATATAGGAAATGCAGACTTCATAGTTAACAAATAACTAATGTAAATAATATGCAATAGCCATGTAAAACCCACAGAATATGATATTCATTAATATTCTTTCTTTTTCATCAAAAAAATTCTATGTTCAGAATGAAGTAGAATATAATTGAAAGATCAGTTATTATATATTACAATATACTTGTCTCCTTCTTGCAAAATTAGTATAAAGCCAAAGCTATTTTATTGTTAAAGGAGCTATGAAATATAAAAACAATGCATTTTTAGATGAACTGACAAAGAATATAATTAAATTATATTATCTTGATTTGATGAATAAATATAGATGACATTTAAGGGACTTTGCTTTTCAGAAATTCTACTTTTTTTTAATCTAATAATAAATCTTCAGGACTCATTTTGGGCACAACATCTGTGGACACAAGGATTTAAGAAATGTGCAGTAGATCAACCTTTTATCCCTTGTGCTGAAAACAGTTTGATAGATTACGATAAACCATTTTATATTTGTTTATTAATCATAATTCATTTTGCATAAATTATCATTTCATGTTACTTGCACATTTTTCTGTTTAATCAATGTTTTCTTATCAGTTTAAGTAACTTGATTCATGTTGCTACAAATATAATATTGCTAGTTTTTATTTTTATTTTAATATGTTGTTTTCTTCACATTTATGAATGTATTATTTTCATCAGACCTGTAGAACTTAAGGTCTTATGAACTTATGTAAGAGTGACAGTTTTTCTTACTTTTTTATCCTAGATGAAAGCTAGGAGTCAACAATTCATTATTACTTTTAACTAAAATTAAAATTATAGAAAGACCTAATTATATTTATCCTGCTTAATAATAATGGAGCCTTCTCATTGATGGACTTCTACAACCAGGGAGGCAGCAGAGTGGTTAAAGGGCTTGTTCTAGAGACTGACCCATAAATTCCTCATGTTCCATTTCTTAAATTTTTTACTTTGGCCAAATTTCTTATACTTCTCTTTTCAGTTTTCTTATCTATAACAGAGTTATTCTTAGGGTTAAATAGATTAATGTGCTTAGGATGCTGCCTGTCACATGATAAGTGATTAATAAACACAAGCTAATGGAACAGTAGAGGTGTGGTGGCATCTCAGACAAGTCTATTCCAATAAGCTAAAATCTTAATATCTCTTTTTGTTCTCTTTTTATATGCTCATACTTATTTAGTAGGTATTATGTGACAGGCATTACACTATTATCATTTCTACCGTCAGAAGAATTTTGAAGACTTATATTTTAAATTTTTCTCATCCTCATCGCCCTGCATTTAGATAGAATACTAAAATTTTCTAAGAAAAATATGTTTTCTGAAAAATAAGAATGGGGTTATTCTTTATGTAAATTATCAAGACTCCAACTTTTATTTCTGTTGTACTTTATGAAGTTGAAATTGTAATTTTATAAGGTGAAAATATTGCCTTGGCAATTTTATATGGTACAAACTAATATGTTTAAGGGCATTTTAAATATTTAATATTTCTTTATTTTCTTAGCATATAATATTTGCATTATAACATTAGTGTTCTGAAGCAGGATATAATTTTATCCTTTGCTATCTATGTTTTATTTATTTTTAAATAAAATTTAATATAGTTTGATAGCTAATTAAAATTATACGTAGCTCTGTAATTTTATTTGATGTCCTGATGTTATTATCATTAACTCTCCATGGATAAAGTTTGGCAGTGGTAATAGATTCTTTTGGTTAGGTCATTCAGTACTTAGTAATTTATTCTGAAAGCACAGTTTGTTTAAAAGAAAGTTAAGCAAGGAAAGAAGAGTTTCAATAGTGAATCTCAACAGAATTTTTTAATACTGATGAATTTGCCTTTTATATACCACAGCACATCTTGAATAACTTAGAAAGTTTAAGCTATCAATACAGAGTACCTTGGTGAGGCAGATTTTAAGGTTTCATGTTTAGGATGCAGAATTAAAATAACTTATTTAAGCATACTCTAATTCAGGGCAGAGGTGAAAGTATAATTAAGAAATACTTTTGATTAATTTGAACTTAACTTTAAAAAATATATATATCTTTACTGATTTCAGAGAGAGGAAGGGAGAGGGAGAGAAAGAGAAACATCAGTGATGAAAGTTATTGATCGGCTGCCTCCTGTACACTCCCTACTGGGGTTTGAGCCCACAACTTGGGCATGTGCCCTGACTGGGAATTGAACTTCTATCTCCTGGATCATAGGTCAATGTTCAACTGCTGAGCCACTCCAGCTGGGCTTGAACCTAAACTTTTAAAATATATATCAATTTAATTGTGTACATTAAACTTTTTTCTTTAAAAATAAACTGGCAGATCAATAAAGTGTAATTCTTTTACACTAAACCGAACTACTTGCATAAGAAGTAGAATTTGAAAGTGAAATCGATTTGTTCAAAATGCCTAGGTATAGCTAATGCAAACTGTTATAAAATGTCTTGCTTAAAAAGAAAGGACCCAAAAATTAATGGAAAGGTATTTTAGAAGTTATTTACTTCAAATTCCTCCAAATGCAAGGATATCATCTTCTGTCCAAACACTAAAGATTATGATTTTACCTCCTTGAAAGGTAGTCCGCATCCTGCTTGGCCATTCAGAAATCATTTATGTGTCTCTATAATTCCAATCATTGGTGAAGGGCAGGTGAGAGTAACAGAGCACATGTCTACTCTGCCTCTGTACGCTGTTCATTCACTCATTCATCCATTCATTTATTCATACATAGCTAATAACCAAACTTTCTATCAGATCCTGGATTTAGAAATTGATATTAAAAATGTTTGCTCCTGGAAAGTGAACAAGTAAAACAGTCAGCCAGTATAATCAACGCTATGAAGGAAGTACATCCAGAGTCTTTACAGATGCTAGCAAAAGACCTCTACTCTCACCAGTGGCGTTGGGTGTCAAGAAAGTCCTCAAAGAGGAAAGGCCTCTGTCTAGAGTGGCTGTTTCTGACATAGACAGGAGGATGAAAGACTAACAGAAGGAGAGCATGAATCTCAAAGAAGAGCATAATTTGCATGCAGATGGAAGTGAATGGAAATGACATTCATATGTTTAAATAAGACAGTTATTGCACCCATCCACTTTATCTTTTCCAGGCTAAAGAGACCTATCATCAGGTGTTGTTTTTTATGTGTGTGTGTGTGTGTTTTAACTTATTTATTATGTGTGTTTTCCCCCAGATACCTTTGTTAAGTTGCTCTGTGGAAGTTTAATTTATAAAAAGAAAAATTGTGGGGTTTAAACAGGACAAAATATTCTGCCAATCCAGAGTGCCTTCAGTTTATCTTTGCAAAGAACTATAACTATTTTTTAAAAAATTTAACTGGGTGATGCAATTGAACTAACATATTAAGGTTAGTATACCATAAAGTACAAATATCTGACCCCATTTTGTTTTCTGATTATGTAGATATTACTCTTATAACTTAGTGGTGTTTTGAATGGGGATCTAATAATGTAAACTATGGTTGGTGGGATGAAAATTCTTAAAACCCGATTGAAGCACATGTAAATTATATACCACTTTTTACATAAATCTCCTAGTGTCATCCAGTGTCACCCTGTAGGGGCAAGGTTAAGCAGATATTTAACAACATGCATACATTATTTTACTGTATTTTTCACCTGGTATACATCATCCATCTGGAGAGCAGAATAGAACTCTATGAATTTGTTTCAGCTTGCTGTGTTTTTCTTATGGTGAAACATAAAGACTTAAAGAAATAGTAGGTAGTTGAGAAAAGAGAGGGAAATGGGATGAGAAAACCCAAGCTCTAATGAGAAGCAATTTCCAAATAGTTGAGTAGTTGCTGGGAATTTATACCAGCATTAGTTATAGAGCATTTAACTTTATTCTTGATCACATTGGAAAATAAAAGAAGGTAGAGTCATTGAATGCAGGGGTTTACAGTAAATCCAAAATTGACCATTAGCTTCTGGCTGTTTAAGATCTCATCTTCATGCCTCTTCCATAGCAAAGTCAGATTAGATATTTGAATAGTCTTTGCACATATATCAGAATTTTTTTTTTTCTGCTTGCTAAACAGAAGCTTACATTTCTTTGTATAAGAAAAAAATCAGTTGCATAGCATGATTCTCAAAACACATGTTTTCTGTGTCCCTCATTTGGTAGTGAATTTTGTATCAGTAGTCAGTATACCCTAGTGGTTAAGAGCAAGGGACCAAATGCTTCTGGGATTTATACATTAGGTTTGCTACCTAGTGCCTATGAGGACATCCCTTAAGCATATTGCTTAATCTTTCTGGGTCCCAAGTACAGATTAAAAAAAAATAATAATTTCCAATGTATTGAGTTGTTACCATTTGGTTAGGTATGTGAAGCAGATAAAACTATCCCTGGCACATATAAATGTTCAATAACTTGAAACTATTGTTGTATATTGACATGCTTGACTATTTTATTTCTGCATGTCTTTACCTTCTCTTCCTAACCAGATCCAAGGCTGCTATAGTAAAGGGCAGCGGTGGTTATATGATTTCAGCACACATGTACGCGGAGTCCCTATTATGTGTGGGCTAGCTTGGAATCTTGCTTTGCTAATTAGCAGAAATAAAAACAAATTATAGTCTGATGGTGTGAATGAATTGTTGGTTACCTGCCTGATGGCATCCCAATTGTCTGTTTTAGCTTTTGTTGTCTGTGCTTTTGGTATAATATTTAAGAAATCATTTCAAGACCAGTGTCAAGAATATTTTCTCCTGTGTATTCCTCCAGGAATTTTACAGTTTCAGGCCTTACTTTTAAGTTTTAATTCACTTTGAGTTGATTTTCCTGTATGGTGTAATTAAGATAAATATTCAATTTCATCATTTTGCATGTGGATATCTAATTTTCTTAGCATCATTTGTTGAAGAGACTATGCCTTCTCCATTGTGTATGCTTGACAGCCTTGTTAAAATTAGTTGATTATATATGTATGGCTTTATTTCTGGGCTCTGAACTCTAGGCTCTGTATCATTGGTATACCTGTCTGTGTTTATGCCAGTGCCCTTCTTTTAAATCACTGTAACTTTGTAATATATTTTGAAATCAGGAAGTGTGATGTCTTTGGTTTGTTCATCATTTTCAAAATTATTTTGGCTGCTCAGGGTCTTATGTGCTTCATAGTCTTGAGGTCAGAGTAATTAAATACATAATTTGGAATGCTTCTGCACTAGAATATTTTATCTCCCATTTATTTATTTGTTCAGTCATTTATTTTTGTCAGTATGAACTCATGAATATTTATCTCAAAATTTCAGCTATACTCCAGTACTGATTTACTTATTTTGTTGCTCAAATTGTTTCAGTATTGGCTATTGCCAAAAGCCCACAGCCTCTGTGTCCCTTACGCATATTCCCATCATTGTGTTTGTTTGTTTGTTTGTTTTGTTTTGTGTTTAGAAGTTCCTTACTTTCTGGCCCTACAAGACACTCCAGAAGCACCAGCCTAAACTTTTATATTTCTTGCCTTAGTCCTGGAATGAGCCATTTATCCAAAAATTCCCTGGTTCCTTTTATTGGAGAATAGTTTTGGAAACCAAGAAGATCTGGGCACTAGGTATGCCTTTTGTACCATGTCAGTTCATTACAACATATTATAATGCATGTAAATTCCTCAGTGTAATAACTATTATTGAGAACTTAATGCTACAAAACTTAAGCATAGATATAAACTGAATTTGTACCCTTATATTCAAATTTCTTTTCAATAATGTAAATCACAACTTTTCCAAAAAACTGAACAGTATCTTGCTCACTAATATTACCATGAAAGAAACACCAATATATCAAATAGCTATAATGTTATTAATAACATTTTTACTAAGAAATTTAGTGAGAAAAATTCTATATTATTAAAAATAGAAAATGAAATATTTTAAAACTGTGTTTATTTCAACCTTTTAAATTTCTATTTTATATATTTTATAATATGCACAATATATTATTATAGCCATATCTCTGTGGGAGTTATAAATAAATTTTTAGATATTAATTTTTATGCTACTTTTATACATTAACATTTATGGTAAATAATTTTTGTCTCATTTTTCACCCCTTCCTTTGGAGATATTGCTGACAGTGTTACTTCAGCTATAAACTAGATAGAAATGTTTTAAACTTTAATGGACGTAAGAATGCACTGGGATGCTTGTTAAAAAAAAAAAATGCAGATTCTGATTTAGTATGTGTATGTTTTCTATTGTTTTTATATTTAATTTCTATTTTTTTGTCTAGAATTTTACTTGTATACTTCTAGTTTTAATTTTAATTTCCCATTTGTGCTTTCCATCTGTTCATACAAATTGTACATCTTTTCTACCAGTGTCTTTATGTTAATTATAATAATTTTAAACTCCCTATCTGGTAGTTCTAACAGTTGAACCATCTCTAAATCTGGATCTGGGTTCTCTGTTCAGGCAGTCCCTGATTCCCTAGATCTCTGTAACTGGGCTTTTTTAGTTTCCCTTACTGGTAGGAGTTATCTTGCAGTCTGAAGGAGGGTTAGTGGAGGATGTGTCATTTTTCCTTCTCCTAGCTGCAGTGAATGTTGATAATCATCTTGGGGTACAAGATTTTTGCTTTCTTTTGCATAGCAGCTAAAAGCTTTAATTCCATAATAATAAAAATCCAGGAGAGCTTTTTGTAGGACTTTACTCATTTCCTGAAGTAGTAACCACTCCCCCACCCACCCAATCTGGCACCACTGGTAGAGACTTTCTTCAGCACCCACCTCACCTACATTCTTTCTCCTGAACATTCAAGGTTTTCTGTGGGGAAGAGCCTGTAATTGGGTTAAAAATTATCCTTATGTATACAGGTCCAAGGGATTCTATACTATCCTCCTAATCCATACTCAGCTTTTAACAATTTATTAACAATATATATTATAGCCGAATTCTTAATTCCAGGCATGACAACTTGATCTTCCCCCCAAGCCATGTGTCATCTTTTCTTAGAGGTGACTGTATTTTCTTAAATTTTAAGCAAATAGGTTGACCTCCAATCTCAGCTTTCAGACATTTTCAAGAAAAGTTATGATTTTAGATATTATCCAGCTTTTTCTTGTTACACTGATATTTCCTAGACTCTTTAAGTAGAAGCCAGAAGTTTGTGCCTTGCTTTTGTTATTATTTTGCCCCTATGTTTCAAGCTCCACTGCAACCCTGGTATCAGTTCAATACCACCACTGTGTCTACCCCAAACACTCAGGAATCCAGCCTAAATTTAGAGTGTGAGGGATGCTGTTGTAATTCCTGGTTATTATTTAACAAGAAAGAGGGAAGGGAAGATTAAACATAGGAATGCCATTTATAGAACTTTGCCAAAAAGCTGCATTTAACATTCTCCAAGCCAGTTCCGCTAATTGATGGAGGAAGGTACTGGACAAAGACAGCTTAGATGCATGCCCAGTAAGGTCTGAATGATGTGGGAAGGTGCTTACCTGACTGCCAGTCAATCACACCTGAAAGTGAGTCAGTGGACAGAATAGGAGTGGTCATGGCAAGTGCATGAAGCCTGAATATTTAAAACTTCCAACCAACGGAAGTTCTCTCTCTCTGGCATGCTGGGTTTCTGGCTCTCCTGTGGCAGGGGGATGCACTTCCCTATGTCCATGTGGAACACAGCCATGTTGGACTCCACACATGGACAAATGGACTTTAATTAGCTTGGATACTGAACCATACCAGGCTGCAACATGGAGCAGAAGCTCTAGACACTGGCCTTACTTCTGACTCTGCCGGAACTCAAACTGCACCTTTTCCAATACTGGCTTAAGGGGCAAGGGACTTTGGAACCCAAGAAATGTAGCTCCATGCCCATAAAACCTTCTACCACATCCCATCCTCCTGTGTGAATATTAGAAAATTCATTTTCTAAAAGATATTGCAAGTACCTCATTCCCACTAGCATCTGGGAAATCTGGCCCATTAATTCTTCCAGCAACCTGAGGATCCCACTTAATCCAAATGAGAAGAAAGAAAATCATCTGACAACTTTAATTTCATCAAAATTCAAAACAGATTCTTAGCTTCATGTCATATTCTTTTTTTTAAAATCTAATTTTGATTGTTCCATTATTGCAATCTAAATCTACAAAGATAAAATTGCAGACATTTTATAATATTTAAAAACCCATCTTTAGTATATTCTTTTTTTTAAGCACATCTAAATTAAATTACCATATTCATGGTTCTGAAAATCATTTAAGGGGAAAACCCATCCTAGTGACCCTTCAACGGATTAGCACAACTAAATATTTATCTGTTCTCTTGCTTAAGAAAACAAGTTAATCATGGCACTAGGTAGTTTGCCTAGTTCTGTTTTTTGCATGAGCTGTCCCACTCTATCTAAGGTTTATGTCATTAAAAGTGAGCCTGAAGATAGTATGAACATTCAGGTCTTTTGAATAATGTCTGGAGGATAGAAGAATGGATGCAAAAGTCATTCAAAATTCACCACCATCTTTAATCAGACTAGTTTAACTTTGCAAACTCAACAAACGAGCCTAGCTGGATCAAACAGAGTTTTTGTTAGTGTTTCTGTCATCCTAGATATTAATTGAAAGGCTTACACAGGCTCAGAATTGATGAGGCATGTGAGGTCGGTGTCTTGTGGCTCCAGAGAAATGATGACATCTTTAACAATGGGAAAAACATAAAGGTTAGAGGGAGATATTTTCCAGCTTCCTGGAGAAATTTATTATAGATTTGCTTAGACATTTCCGTGGCTAACTAGTCAGTTATGGCTTTGAAAGCTAAATTTTCTGACATAAGTCGAAGTTAGTTCTCATTAGGTTAAACATTCACTATGAGCTATACTGGTTTGTATTTGATTATCATGATTATTTTCTCTGATTAAAAAATGATTCTTATGTTGAAGCTGAATGGAAAGGAAATCTTATAGCCTGGCTGTAATGTTAAGCAAATGTTAAAACTTCCATTTGGGAGATGGAGATTATGCTTCCTCAGCAGCATCTAGAAACATGCTGATTTATTGCTAGTTCAAAAAAAATGTTTAAAACATGTTAACTTAATCATGGTGCTTACAAAAGTACTGCAAAGCCACTTTAGGAAGAGACATTAGGGCATATTCAATATTCTTCTCTAGCTGGTATTACTTTATAATGACACAGTACTTTTTTCAGGCATTTCATCAGGATTAAAATATCACTGATTATGAAACTTTCTGTGTCTTTGCAAAAGTTAGAATTTAAAATCATATTAATTCAGACATCAGTTTATGAATTTGCAGAAATTTAGACAAGCATTAGAATGATGATTAAACACATACTGTTTTAAAGTGTTTGCTAATGAATGTGCAATAATGATTAATCTACTTAGGAAGTCACCCTCAAATTATTCAGGATTCAGGTTTATTTAAAAGTAACACGTAGCCCTGGCCAGGCACTCAGTAGTCAGGAGTGTCATCCCGTAGCCAAAGGGCTGTGGGTGCGTTCCTAGTCGGGGCACAGCCTAGATGGCAGGTTCCATCCCGAGATGGGCAGGTATGGGGGCAGCCAGTCTATGTTTCTCTCTTTCTCTTCCTCCTCCTCCTCCTGCTCCTCATCCTCCTCCTCCCCCTCCTCTTCCTCCTCCTCCTCCTGCTCCTCCTCCTCCTCCTCATCTTCATCCTCCTCCTCCCCTCCTCCTCCTCTTTCTCTAAAATCAATAAACATATCCTTGAGTGATGATAAAAACAACAAATAATATATAACTAACTGATTAATTTTTATCTGTTTATCACATAAGACTTAAGACGTATGGAGGTCGCCTGGTCAGGCTTGGCTCAGCAGTTGAGGGTCAACCTAGGATCCAGGAGATCAGGTTCGATTCCTGGTCAAATTTGGGCTCAATCCCCGTCAGGGACTTGCAGGAGGAAGCCCATCCATGACGACACTCTCATCATTGATGTTTCTATTTCTCTCCCTTCCTCTCTGAAATCAATAAAGATATATTTTTTTTTTTTTTAAAAAAGAAAAAGACTTATGGAAGTCATACTTTTTTAAACCAATTTTAGAGACAACTGGTAATTTAGTGTCTTCAAGCCACATATTTTCTTTAGAATATATTATGTTTTAGCTTTCCTACAATGTAGATTTTTCTTCCAAATCAGTCACAATAACCGAGGTTTCAGTTAATAATTTTATGTTAAATATGAAATGTGTTGTAAGAATAAATAATTACCCATTCACCCTATTGCTAAACCCAATGACTAATTACTTGCAAAGTTATTAGAATTAATTTTTATAAATTATTTTTATTTTTTGTGACATTCCTTGCAGTTGCTTAGTGTTCTTATTATATATGTTTCTATGAGTGAAATTTCTACTGTCTTCATCATAATGGATTCAAGGAGTAAGAAAACAGAGATAATGGGGAACAAAGGTTTACCATGCTTCATGTTTCTAGAGTAGCATTCAACTACACTGACATTTCTGGCCTCTCTTCCCATTCAGTTAATTATGTAACTGGTGAACAAGACATAAAACTTATCTCAAGCATTCATGTGTTTTAACCAAAAGACTAAATTTACCAGTTTTCGTTATAATAGTTATGGCCAGGTGACTAAGTTTTCACTGATGAAATGGGAAAAGAAGTTGGGTGGTGTTTTAGGAAGTCCCCTTATAAGAAAGAGTGAGCCCTGGCAGTTTTTGCTCAGTGGTTAGAGCGTTGGCCTGTGGACTGAAGGGTCCCAGGTTCAATTCTGGACAAGGGCATGTACCTCTATTGCAGGTTCGATCCCTGACATGTTTCTCTATCTCTCTCCCTCCTGCTCTCTCTGAAAAGCAATGGGAAAAACATCCTCAGGTAAGGATAAAAGAAAGAACAGGTAAGCTGTTTCTTTCCCTTTTTTTGGCCCTGCTGTTTGAGTGCAGATGAAATGGTGGTCCTGCTGTGAATCATATTTAGAGTGCTCATGACTTCTTCAGGGTTGCAGAACAGCAAGTTAAACAAGGCTACAGCACTCATACAACACTTACCTCCAAGCTCTTATGATGTAGAACTCTGTCTTACTTAGTCATTGTTATTTTGTATTTTTCTGTGACAAGCAGCCAAACATAAACTAAATGCTTTTATGACTTCAGCAGAAGTTGTGTAGCATGCTTGGCTCAGGATTTCCTTTCTCTGTCCTGCATCTATAGATTTGTCTGCTTAGAGGATGGCTGTACTTGGGACTGATTGCTCAAGGATGGTTTGCAGATGTGAGCTGGTTTGGGACCAGGAGTTACTCTAACTATGCATCATAGGCCTAGAAAACTCATTTGGCTGCAGATCTAAAAGCAGCTTCTGAAAACAGCTTCATCATTATTAAAGTTAATATTTTTATCCTCATCTGCCTGACTCTATATATCAGCTGTGTTGTTATTGACATAGTGGTCATTAAGAATTAATAAAAATAATCATATAACTATATACAACAATGTACTGATAAATATTTATAACAGTGGACATTTATCATTTTCTCCAGGAAAATAACCTTATTTTTAGTGTTTGCTTATTTTGGTAGTTGAAATACTCCTCTCATGTCCAATTTGAAGTTATAAATGTGACATCACTAAACAAAGCTGGACAGCCAGGTGCAGGAGCATACCAACTGTGTAGTATTGTGACCACACAGATACGAGAGATGTAAATAACTTCAAGAACTTATGTAACAATAACATGTGGTAAAAGTAATCGACCTTGTTTATATTTATTATGAATTACCTTCATATTTACTAAATTTTATTTAATTATGTTTATATAATTAATTTTAATAGTTGTATTTAATAAAAAATTCAAAGTTTCTAAAGATTAAAAAATGGCTCTCAGGAGTCAGTATGCACTGGCTCTCACTCTCACACACATCACTCAACTATATATATACATATACATATATATGTGTATACATATATATTTATACATGTTTGTACATATTAGAATTTTTATCGTGTATGAAAATTCTGTATCTAAATACTGCAACTGAATTTCATGCTCATAATAAAATCTTGTACTTATTTTAATAATTGACATTTTGTTTCCACATTGCAAGTTATTTATTACTAGTCAAAAGCTAATTTATTAATCCCATGCATAGGCAAGATGTATAAGATTTTGTATTTCTCATCTACATGAGCAAAGTGGAATGATTTTCTATACTCCTTCTTGAAACTTTATGCTCCTAGTATTCAGTGATTATACTTAATAACGCCCTAGGGTTATTTCACATATTAACTCCATAAATATGGGGTTTCAGGTGTGATTTGGAACAATATTGCAAGTATCAGTCTGTGGTTATTAAAATGCAAGGTTTATTAAGTTACATTGATTTACATTTCAATTTTTAGTAAGCAAATACTATTTTTCAATTATTTTTCTGTATCCAACCTTCACATATTGTTCAGATTTCCCAGAATTTGATCACCAAGGAAGTGCAGTTTTTGCTCTTTCAATGAAAGCACTATACCTCTACTTTTAAAATAATATTTAATTGTAGTGAAGCTTACTTTCTTTATATGTAAAATAGGTGAACTGGGATACATTGAAGTTTCTACATAAGAATTGAGGACATATATAAAGCAGATAGATAATAGGTTGTACATACCCTATATCTCTGTATTTTATCATTCTTACTCTTGCTTGCCTCTTCTAATGCCAAATCTGCAGCCCAGATGTTAAGAGTTGCATTAGATTTCAGGAAAAGAACTAACTTAGGAGAGGATTTAAGAAGTTGTACATATGTAAATCACATTATGGTGTTGTATTGAAGGAGAACCAAATGTCAGAAGGATGAAGAATCATGACAGATCATCAGGTCATGACAGAAGAGTGAACAAAAGAAAAACAGTAAACAAAGTTTCTGAATTTTACACTGGAGTCTATAAATGCATGAGAAGATCAAGAGACCAATTTGCTTGGTGCCTAAGAGGTATATGGTGGCACTAGAGTTTGAAAGTAAGTTAGGGTGGTTAGCTCTGCCACGTCTAGTCATTAAAGAAACAGAAACCGTTTATGTCTGACTTTTAGGGCAGACATTGTCTATATCCATGAGAAAACATTTTTAGACAATTGACACAAACATAAAAGAGAAGAAATCTAACATTGTAACTGAGTGTATGGAAAAGCACTTACCATCAGAATTTGGAAGTCTATGTTTCAAATTATGCTCTTGATTCCTTGACTAACCGCATGTTTTTTAAGCTAATATTTAAAGCCTTGTTATATTGATATCTGAATTTATTTTTTATAAGTGTTTCTCTCCAGAACTTAGATCAAGGCATGTGAATTATACATAAATACCTAAATTATTTGGAGCATATATTTTATAATATCGGGTTATGTTGTTGGAGTGAGCAATGTTAGAACCATGAAAAGAAGGGATTTAATATTTATTCATTTCAGTGTAGATTATCTATTGCCTTATAAATAATTGGTTATACAAAATGGGAAATATTATCAAAGAATTAAGTAGATACTCAGAGGATGTATTTATTCTCCTGGCAGCTGGTTCCATTGTCAATGTGTCATTCAAAGTTACCAGCCTGAATCTCAGTGTTGACAGTTGGTACTTTGCTAGGGGTCCACTTTTTAATACTGCAGCTTGAGTCTAGTCTAAGAGCTATGAAACTAAAAAAGGGTTGAGATTCTTACTGCAGAAGAATATAGGGAAGTTTTGTTCATTGGAGGCCCTTAACTGGTCTGTCTGTAGAGCATAGTGTTTATGGCTGCCTTATAGGAGAAACTAAGCATAGAAGCCATCACACCGAGAAAAAGATAACTTTAGGTTTAAATATTAGGTTTATAAGCTGATCCCTCCAGTGGCACTTGTTTAATAAGAGACAAATGGCCACCCATAGTACTCTTAGTCCTCTCTCTCTACGTAATTACTGAATTCAGTAGCTGGTACAGGAGTGTATCCTGCTTATTAGTGCCTCCTGTTGAATTTAGGTATTAGATGCTATTCTTTCTTCTATTTGTATATACAGGTATAGCATCTTTTCCATGGACAATTTACATAGATTTCTTATGAAAGCAAACAGGAACAGGATGACTAATGATTGGATTATAGGTAAAAAAAACCCCACACAACAGATAATATTTTAGCAGATTTTAAGATTTTGATTCCCTTAATATGGGTAAATATGCTAAATAAAGTTAAGTACTTAGTTCAAATATTAACACTCGCTACATCCTGGGCCAGCCACCTAAACTCATTTCTCTGTTTCTTCTTTGGAAATTAACAAAAAAGCAAAAACAAACAATGAAAGAACAAAAAAACAAGGTATTATGGTTATTTGAACTTTTTCCATTACACTTCCCACTTCCTTTAAATAGACAGATTATCATAAAGCAAAATTATCGTCATGAATTAATAAAGCTATTTCTATACTCCATCATGAAAGCTGCTGGTAGGATCTTGCCCCGACACAAAGTACAGAAAATGACAAGGAGGTCAGGACCTCAGACATGATTCTGGACTTCCTTGCACCACTCCCAGAGCCCCTACAGGACTTCATTCTTAAAGATGCTGACACCTGTTGAAATTTCAATGTGTCAGAAAGATGTAACCTGCATTCACATGAGGATACTAATGTGCTCTGTCTATCTACTGCTTTGTAACAATGTTTTCTAAAATTTAGGGCTTAAGAAGGAATGGGGGTGAGGGGAGATAGAAGAGGGTAAAGGGAATAAATGGTGATAGAAGCAGACTTGACTTGTGGTGATAAACATACAACACAGTGTACCAATTATGTATTGTAGAATTGTATACCTGAAACCTATATGATTTTATTAAGAAATGTCACCCCAATAAATTCAATAAAAAATAAAACTTAGGGCTTAAAACAGCTACCAGGCTTTCATACCTCATTGCTATGTGGGTCAGAATTTGGAGCCTGGCTCAGCTAGATGATCCTTTCCTCTACATGATACAGACTGAGGACACTTGGTAAGATTCAACCAGTGGGTGGGATAGTCTGGAGTGTTCAAGATTATTTCATGCATATATCTGGCTCCTTGCCTGGCAATGGCTGGGAGGTTGGACACACCTGGAGTTGTTAAACAGAGCACCTAGATGTCATAGCCTCACATACGTGCCTGTCTTAGAATAGCTAGATACTTTTGGAGTCTCAGTGCTCCCAAAAGGATTATATCATGAAACAGAAAGTGGAAGTGGCCTGTCTTTGGGTATTGTGCCTAGCGTGTGTGTCATACCTGTTCTTTTCTACTGGATAACTAGTCACAGTGTCTTCACAGGTTCAATACTAGAACTAGATCTCATTTCTCAATAGGAAGAAAGTAAAATAATGTGTCCATATTTTATCTGCTGTGTAGGTATCTGTGGGTACTTGTATATCATATGCCAAAAAGTGGCCATGCTTCTTTGAAGTATCTACCACAGGGTTTTTTACTAAAAGAAACAGTATTGTCCAGCCGGGAGTGGCTCAGCGGTTGAGCATCGACCTAGGATCCAGGCTATTGGGGTTCGATTCCTGGTCAAGGCACATGCCGGGGTTGCGGGCTGCAGCCGATCAATGACTCTCTCATCATTGATGTTTCTATCTCTCTCTCCCCCTCTCCTTTCCTCTCTCTGAAATCCATAAAGATATATTTAAAAAAAATAAAATTAAAAAAATACAAGAAAGAGTATTTGTTACTATCTGAATATTCTCAAGCTACTTGCGGACAAACATTTCAAATGAGATCGTAAGATTAATGATTCACATATAACTTTTCATAATCTTAAATTATCTCCATTTATAAACCTTTTTTGCAATCTTAGCTAAACTAATTCAGCTTTTGGCTTCATAATGTGGCTAGTTATTTCAATTCTGTTGACATCAGATTGTTTGTTTTCTTTTTTTCTGTCTTAGTTTTTGTTATTGATAGTTACTCAAAGCCATTATAATATTAATTAAATGAATGACTTGCTGTAAGTGAATTGAATTCATACTATTTCTGTAGACCATTTTTTTTTCATTTTTTGTATGCATCACATGAGGAGGGCTTGTTATAACACATAAGTGTGCCCCAAGATTAAGCATTTCTAGTAGTTTCCAGGTTATGTTGATGCTACCAGTCAGGCACCACAACCTGGACTAGGTTATTATTTAAATTTTGATTGCTCTATCCTGTTTCTCTTCTTGGTACCTAACCACAACCTCTATCCCTTCAGATAAATCTTCTGGGTTGGTCCTAGAATGGATGGACCTATCAGGAATATTATAATTTAAATATAATAGAAATTTAGAGTTTAAATTAAAATTTAGAGTTTAAATGTGAGTATCCTGAATTATTTGATTTGATTCATCAATAATTAAATAAAATTTTTATGTTGCCATTACTATTAATTACAAGTATTCTAATATAATTTGAATAATAAAAAACTGAAAATTAGTTAATGGAAACATTTTTTTTCCAAACAGTTCTATAATATTTCTTCTGAGAATTCTTATAAATTGTGTTTGCTTGTAAAATTTCATTTAACTCTTGAAGAGCACTTTTACTTTCTTGTTTAGTACTTGAATTGAGAGTCCTAATATTCAGCATACTTACTTACTCGAGTTGATCTTCCTGATAATTAACTTAGTGATAAGGTCAAAACAGCTCTTTATGCCAGTACCATACTGTCTTAATAATTGTAGCTTTTTATTAATTTTTGAAGTTGGGAAATATGACCCCTTCAAATCTTTTCTTCTTCATCAGTATTGTTTGACCATTATGGTTGTTTGAATTTTTATTGCTTGGAATTTTAATACCAGATTGCCAATATCTCCAAAGAAAACAGTTGGAAATTTGGTAATGATTATATTAAATCTGTAGATTAATTTGAGGAGTATTGCCATGTTAACTAAGTTATCTTCCAACTCATGAACATAGGATGTCTTTCTGTTTTTTAAACTTTTCTATTTTTTCAGCAATGTCTTGTAGTTTCAGAGAAAAAATTTTACATTTATTTTGTTGACTTTGTTTCTAAGTATGTTATTTTTTGATGCTATGGTAAATACAATTATTTTAATTTTATTATCATTTTTTTCATTTATAGTATAGAAATGGAATTGATTTTAGTGTATTAATCTAATATCTTATAACCTTGTTGAATTTTTTATTAGTTATAATAGGTTTTTAACGGATCCTTCAGGATTTTCTATGTACATCATGCTACCTGCAAATAGGTATAGTTTTACTTCTTTTCAATCTGGATGCCTTTTATTTTATTGTCTTGCCTAATTTCCCTGGCTAGACTCTCCACTACAGTGTTGAATAGAAATGGTGGAAACAGACATGCTTGTCTTGTTTTTGATTTTAGGCAAAACATTGAGTCTTTCTCCATTAAGTATGATGTTAGTAGTAGGTTTTCATAGGTGCATTTAATCAAGCTGGGGAATCTCCTTTTTATTCTGAATTTGTTAAGCCTTTTCATCACAAGAGTTGTTGGATTTTTCAAAATACCATTTTTTTGTATCTGTCGATATGATCATGTGGTTTTATCTTTATTTTATTGATATGGTGCTTTATAGTAATTGATTTTCTGATGTTAAACCAATTTTGCATTCCTGGGATAAGTAATTATATCGTATATTCTTTTTTTATATGTTGTTATAGTTGGTTTATTAGTATTTTTAGACTGTTTGTGTTTATATTTATAAGAGATATTGTGTGTAGTTTTCTTTTCTTGTGATATCTGTCTGGTTTGGTTATTAAGATAATACTGTTTTCAGAGACTGAGGTGGGGAATGTTCAGTATTTTTTTCTTTTATGAAAAATTGGAATAAATTCTTCTTTAAATATTGGTATAGCCCGGCAAGGTCTGGCTCAGCTGTTGAGCGTCGACCTAGGATGCAGGCGATCGGGGTTCGATTCCTGTCAGGTCACATGCCCGAGTTGTGGACTTGATCAATGACTCTCTCATCATTGATGTTTCTCTCTGTCTCTCTCTCCTTTCCTCTCTCTGAAGTCAATAAAGATATATTAATAAATAAATAAATAAATATTGGTATAAATTACCTGCTGAGCTTGCATTTTCTTTGTAAGAATATTCTGATTACTAATTATATCTATTTACCTATTATAGTCATATACAGATTTTCTATTTCTTCCTGAATCCATTTTGGTAGTTTGTAGCTATGTAAGAATTTGTCCATTTTATCTAAATCATCTAATTTGTTGTCACATATTCTCTTACAATGATTTATATTAATGTAAAATTGGCAGTGATGTGTGTTCTTTCATTCTTGATTTTAGTGATTTTACTCTTCTCTCTTTTCTCATGGTTAATCTAGCTAAAGAATTGTTAACATTTCTGATTCTTTAAAAAAGAATCAGAGTTCTATTTTTTCCCATATTGTCTATATTATTTCCTTTCACCTTAGCTCTTATTATACTTTTCCTCCTTATTATTTTTGGCTTATTTTGCTCTTTTACTCCACTGTTTTAAAGTGGAAGGTTAGGTTACTGATTTGAATTTTTTCTATTTTTTTAAATAAAAATGTTTCCAGCTAAACATTTTCCTGTGAACACTGTTTATATTCTATTTTGTAAGCTCTAGTATGCTGTGTTTTTGTTTTTATTCATTCTTAGGTTCCTGTGCTTTTTTTCCTTTGAGCCATTGTCTACTTAGGAGAGGGGCTAGATGTGAGGAAAGATGATAGTAACACTAACTGTTTGGTTGTTGGGATTTTTTTTCATATATTTTTATCAGTTATCACTTTCACCATAATAGCATCTGTATTTACCTGTTATTTTAGGAAAATAAAATTAAAAATAATGGAAATAGATGAGAAGATGGGATAATGATGAATTGTGTGTAGAAATTAAGGGAGAGAAAATGACAAGGTGAGTATATAGGAGCATGATTTGCTAAATCATGGTAGAGAAATTGATGGTGAAAACCAAAGGAGTAAAAGATGAGTGAAGATGACAGAGCACCTCAATGAGACACAATGGTGTTTTATTCTATTCATTCCCAAACTATATGAACTGGCATTCTGTTTAAGCCTCTTACTCTTCTTCCAAAATTTATAAAAGTCTGAGTTTATAAAAGTCTGTCCTTAAAAATATGAGGGTGCTTTATTTCATGAGAAACTTTAATTCTGCATTAGCAGATCTAAACCATTTTTTAACCATTTATGTTAAAAAACAAACACCTACATATTCATAATTAAGTGAATCTACTTTAAATTTTAATACCTGTAATCAACATAACAAGGTGAATTCTTTCAAAAAGATATAAAAGACCATATCAGATCATATGAAAATGTATTTCTTATTTCAAAATTTTTATAACCATTGAACTTTGGTATAAAACAGCTATTCTGATTATTTTCTTCAAGTTATAATAATTATTTGTGCATAACACTTAACACAGAGACCATTTATTAAATGTTTCTGTGTGAGATACTAAATTTTAATTCTTAAATTATTTATTAATTATTCTATGTGCTCATTCTGTGTCATACACAATTTAGATACTGGGGATTAGACAATAGACAAGACAGACAGTGTTTTTGCTCTTATGGATCTTAATTTTATTAACTTTTATGAACATAGTAATATCAGATATAAGTGATATGAAGACAATAAACAAGGAGTATTTGGAATATATTTTGGCAAGGTTGGTAAGATCATGTCTCACAGAAAAGGTGGAATTTGAATGTGACCTGAGAGTTCTGAAGGAACCAGCAGTGTAAAGACTTGGGTTAGAAACTTACTGCAACAGAGAATGGCAAGAGCAAACAATTTTTCAGCAATTGAAAGGAGACCAGTGTGGTTAAGCAGAACGATCAAAGGGGGGAGAGTAGGAGGGCATAGAACAGAGATTGGGTAGCTTTTATGGTATGGAATCTCAGTATGTATTTAAGAATTTTCCTGAACATTCCTATATTTTCATTTAATAGATGAGTATCGTATGGACTAAATGCTTGGATTCCCCCCAAACTCATAGGTTAAAGCCTTAATGGCTAATGGAGCTTTTGGGGGGTTAATTCCGTTTAGACAAAGTCATAAGAGTAGGGTCCTGTCATGGAATTAGTGTCCTTATAAAGAGGAAGAGACACCAGAGCTTTCTCTTTCTCAGCCATGTGGAGGACACAGAGAGAAGGCATTGCTTGTAAGCCATGATGAGGGATCTCATCTGGAACCAAATGTGCTGGCACTTTGATCTTGGGTTTCCCAGCTCCAGAACTGTGGATAATACAAGTATTTTGTTTATGCTACACATTCTATCATATTTTATTATAGCAACCTGAGCTGACTAAGACAAGTATGCTGTAGAAAAAGAGTGAATCACCATGGTCAGACAGCAAATGAATAAGAGATCCAAAGCTCTTTGACTCTAATCCTTTGCTCTTAGCCAATGACCAACATTGCAAGCTTAAGCTCTCTTAAAATGTTAAGAATATATTTGAAATTTTTAAATATTCAGTCTAAAAATAATGGTAATAGAAAGCATCTCTGAATATCAATACGTTTCAAGAATAATATATTACCATAATGGAAGTTTTAAATTGTGTTTAGGATTAATGCTATGCATAGATATATCATCTCATATGAGGATCAAGGGAAATGATTCTTGGCCAAATTTGTTACCTATAGTTTTAATCTAAATGTCACCATTAAAGACTCATTATCATCAGTTAAGCAATTTGCAAAGAACATAGGTTCTCAATGAATCAGACAAATGCATTTAATAAAACAAATGCACTGAACATTATGTGACAAAAAGAAAAGCAGCCTATTTCTGTGTTTTACTATAATCATAATGTAATTTGGAGAATATATATGTATATATGTATATATATGAAAAATTAATGGGACAAAAATATATGAAATATATGTAAGATTGTAAAGGTGAAAGTGTTAAAGAAATTCAAGAGAGAGAACACACTGGAAGCTGAAGGTCAGAGAAAATTTTATAAATGAGTTAGAACATGAGCTATTACTTAATGATTAACTACAGTCAGAGAAGAAAGGCAGGATTGTGAGGACACAGTGATATGTAAAGATAAAGAAATGTAGGAGTGTTCAAAGCAAATTTATATCTCTCAAGAGACAGGCAGAGTTGACTTTAGATGTGAAATATGCAGAGAATGAAATGAGATAAGAGGCTGGAAAGATAAGAAAAAATCATTTTATGGTTGAATTTTCTGCTATGACACACAGCGTGGAGGAAGGAAATATGTAAAACATGAAACTGACCAGATTAAAGTAATATCTAATAAGAATTTAATCCAGGTTTGGAGGTGAGGATGGTAAATTCTTAAAAACGTAACATGAAAGATCACAAATTAAAAAATCCATCTCAGGAGATGCCAGAATGCAATAATCAATAGACATCTAGATACGTATTTTTAAGAAAACTAAATAGAAATAATCACATTTGTCAAATCTTAATATTTTGTGTAATGGAAGTTTGTGTTACAATTAGGAAGTGATACATGATTTAGTTATATAGAGTGCTTACATTAGAGAGTCCTAACACTCGGTACATGTGTGTGTATAAATGTATGTGTGTGCATGTTTGTGTGCATGTATTTACATGCATGTGTGTTTCTCTGCACGTTTGTGTTGGAGGGAGCAAGTACAGGAGTTTGTTTACAAAATAGTCATAAAGGGCCATTTGAGACCATTGCTTATAGAAATCATTGAGCATTACAATCATGAAAATGATTTCAAAGTTTCTAAAACATCTTTACTGAAATCTTCTAACATGTGATTATTTTAAGTCATTATTGAGTTGCACAGATACAATTCAGCATTACTATGGATTTCTTTACACATTAACTATAAGACCACAAAATTATCCTGAAAGGGAAGCAATTGCTGTAGGGATTTCTATTAATTCTTAATTTGAGTTAGTTCTTATTGTACATATTGTTACAAATAAGCTTCTTGGGACATTTCAGCATTTATTTAAAAAATCTTTGGAGAACCAGTGATAATGATGCAATTATTGTGTGTCAACTGCTTGGTTATTATATATCACTTACAGTCACTTTTTAATTAAAAAGCTCTGAACATTCTGGCATTCATCTGCATAGTGTGAGTGAACAAGAGAGTTAATTATGATAAAATGCTTTGGATTGGGCTTTAGAGAGTGCATTTTTAACTAGATCTTTATCTATGTGTTCTTGAAAAACATGTTGGGAAAATTATGTTAGTACCCTACTTCTCAGATTAGTGAGAGGAGGAGATATCTTCACACACACACACTTTTCTCTAGTTGCAGATTTGGTTTAAAAGAAAACAACACATAAGAGCCTGATGTTTACAAAATTGTGTTAAATGGAAGAACATATATTACACATATTTTTCCTGAAAAGCAATACAAGTCCCAAGCATAAAAGGATTGTGTTGTAATCAAGAATTGAGTTTCCAGATCTAGCCATACTACACCATATAGATGGTATTTACGTCAGTTCCAGGTCCCTTGTGAAAAAAATTAAAAGCCAAGAGAAGCTGGTAGGAGAAATGCTGCATCTGGTATTTTCAGTTTGAAGATTTGGGTATAGAGTTAACCTATCTTCCATTCTTCTTTCAAAAATTATCAAAAATATAAAAGGGAAACAAGAAGCAACTCAAACTATTTCTAGGGAAGCTAGGAGATCACAGGTTGCCTAAATGGACATGTAATAGGTAGGACTGCTAATAGCTGGGAGAACACCAGGCCTTCCTGTGGTAGGGAACAGAGAGGAGATGCCACAGTGGACTCTCAGAAGGAACCAAGAGAGTACCTTTCATGAAGGGGAGGGACTGGCATAACTTTAGGTGAGAAACCTAAATCTCGTATTTACAAAGGTAGAGATGGCATGCAGGGGTTACTATCAGGATTATCTCCAGATTTTATTTAGCTTTGAAGAAAAGAGGTGGTTAAAAATATGGAATCACACAAATAAACCATACTTGCATGTAATAGTCTATTTCCATGGAAGATGGGGAGAAAATATTTTCTAACAAAAAAACCCACATTTGCCTACCTTTGTTTTCTAAGTTAAAGGAAATATTAAATAAAATAGAAATAAAATACTCAGTCATAAACCTGGAGCCTACTCTTGTACTTTTTTCCATGAGAACACTAAGATAATTTTCTCAAGTTAAAAACATTTTTAAAATCAGTACTCAAAAAGGACATGATATATATTTTAAAAACATAAATAATAAAAAAGATAGTAGGTGACAGACATTTTAGAAAAATGCTTCCATGGGATAGATGAAAATTGTAAACACCTTTTTCATTGTGAATTTAAGAAAATGATAGACCACGTCTCCTAAGAAAATATGCAGTGTCAAATAATCATATAATAAGAGGGGGGAAAAACACTCTTGAAAAGATAAAATTATAGTGACAGAACTGACCAGTTATTGCTAAAGTTAGAGACTGAGGAGGGTAAAGTTAAAATGGCAGCAGGATGGAGTTTTACCAGGGGAAGAAGTTATGAAACTGTTCCTAATCGTATTGATAGTTACAGGAATATATATATGTTTTTAAATTCATAAAACTACATCAAAAAAGTGAGTTTTAGATTATAATTTTAAAAAATAAATAAAAAGAAAAAAAGTCTCAGATATCTGAATATATAAATTGGTTATTTATTCAACTTTTCAAAATTTTCACTTGTAGTTTGTTTTCCATGTTAAGTCCAAATTTTTCCATTTTATTTTAGCTGTTTTAAGCAGGATTATTTTTGACCCTGTGTTGGCAAATTGAAGTACTGTTAAATTTAAAATATATTAATACTTTTTGGGTTACTTAACTATGACACATTCTAGTGATTTTTTTTAATCTAAAAGGCTTTTTTAAATCTAGGAAAACAATTTATTTCATCTGAAATATTCAAACCAGCACTTTGACTCTGGACATCTAGGTTAAGAATGTCTGTGTGGAAAAATAAATTTTGAAAATTATTGCCAGAAGAATTACAAAGAATTCTGAAATATCTATTATTTAAATTAACATAGCTTTAAGTATTTTTGAGATTATACTTATTTCTTTAGAAATATGATAGGGTCTTTTCAAACACTAATACTTGTTCACTTAACAATGACAACTTGAACAAAATTCAGCTAAAATCTTTGTAACATTTACCAATCCTGCATTTTTGTCTCATTGCTTTCTATCAGTAAAGAAATCACTACATGTAGCAACCCTTTTGATGGTACATTAAACTCTGTCCTAAACCCTTACCTTAATGTTTTGTGGTATCAAGTTTTCCTATTATTTGCATGAAAGAATATTGCGTTTGCTTGTTTTCATGATGAGCTCTAAAATATCATTATGTCTAGCTGAATTTTAAATATTTCATCTTTTTAAGTGAAATAGTTCAAATTTAGTACTAAAATTTTAGATATTTTATTTTTTTTATTTTTTATTGATTTCAGAGAGAGAGGAAGGGAGAGGGAGAGATAGAAACATCAATGAGTAAGTCCTTGATGGGTTGTCTCCTGCACGCCCCCTGCTGGAGATAAAACCCAAAACCAGGGCATGTGCCCTGACCAGTTATCAAACCACTATCTCGTGGATCATATGTTGATGCTCAACCCCTGAACTATGCTGGCTGGGCAAATTTTAGATATTTTAAATTTAAATATTTAAAATCTACACTTTTCAACTAATTCAAAATAATTTTGAATTCTTCTCTGAGACATACAACTTATAAAATAAATATCTTTTATTATAGTTTCATAATTGCTTTAATATGTATTGGTTGCTGTGTCTACAACAGGAGATTTATAAAAAGCCATTCTCCAGTCATAATTGTCTATATCTCAAGTTCTTTATCTTGTTCTATATTTCTTTTCTTTTTAGATTACTGTAGAGATATATCGTTCTATATAAACAGGTCAATTATAAATAGATATATGGCTCTCTTCAATATGTTGAGCCTTCAGATTCCCCCTTTAGTACCTTCACTTGAGGGAAGAAAAATCAACTCACACATATATCTCAAGTTTCACCCTTGTCACTGACATACAGATAAAAATATTCAATTGTTTACTCAACGTTGCCACTTAGATTGTAAATGAACATTTAAAAAAATAATAGACTTTATTTTTAGAGCAATTTTAGGTTCACAGAAAAATTGAGTGGCAAGTACAGAGTTCCCATATATACCTGCTCCCCCCCCCCCCATTCAGCCTCCCCCACTATCTACATCTGGTGGATGCTTTTAGGAATGATAGGAGTGGGCACTGTGAAGCATGGTCAGATTTGGGATTATCATAAAGCTACACAGGTGCCCTAAGAGCCAATTAAATATAAAATATTCTATGTAATACCCCTTTTATTGGTGCCATTTCATTGACTATTGACCTCAAGCCACTTGGGGCTTCCTACCATTTCTCAAATCACTGAAGTCATTTCTGCAACACCACCTTCTAACTTATTCCCTCCCTTAAAATGCTAGTTCCTATTTTTAGAAGAGTTTCCTCATACACTTGCACTTCACACTCTATTTCATTTAGGATTTTGCTCAAATGCCACCTCTTCAGAGAAGCCTTTCAGGACACCGTTTCTAAAAAGTATACCCGTCATTCTGAATCTCCATACCAGCTTTATGTACTCCATAGTAATTAACAAGGACAGATCATATATGTAAGTTCACTTTTTACTTCTTAATTGACCGCCCCCCCCCCCAAGAAAACTCCAGAGAGGCAAGAGCTTTTTGCTGTTGTTTGTTTGTTTTAGATTATCCATAGCATCTAGAACAAGGAGCTTCTCCAAATAAATTTGCTGAATAAATATATGTTAAAGGGGGGATAAATCAAACTGAGCACTAATAGCCAGTGTGGTAAACCATTTCCCTGCTTGGTAGGAAATTATTTATTTCTCTGTTACCACATCTTTTTTTCTTTATCCCTGTAATCTTATGTAGAGGTAAGCTCAAGTGACTAAGCATGGCTGAAAGCATTCTTTGTAAAATGAGTCATAATTCAGACTTTCCACTAATTTAGTCTAGCTTTTCTCCCAATTAGTCTTTAAAAGTTCATTATGTTTTTTATCTCTGTTTATTACAGTGGAATATAAAGAAAGATTTGTGAGATAATACACTATACTATAGACCTTAAGTAAAAGATGTCTAAAGTTAATGACTTTTGTTTATCAAATATTGAAGTGATAATTACACATATATAATTATTTTAGATTTTAATATAGTAAAATATAAGCATTAAGGGATAAAATGTGATTCTATTAAAATGCATTATCCTAAAGTAAAATGTAGTAATTTGTAACCATGTGGCTGCTTTAGAGAATATAAATAAACCAAAGGTGACTAAAAATTGAGCTCTCCAAAACCAAAACCAAGCCTTATTTTCCCAGCATAACAAGGTACCGGGAACTTAGAAGCTGAAATAAATATTAACCGAATAGAAGACTGTCAAATTCCATACAAAAGTTTAGACTTTTTCTCTTACATATAGCATTATGATTTTAATAAAAATAATCCTGATTGCTCTTGAATATCTTTTTTATCCAGCAACTATCTAGAAGTTTCTTTTTTTTTTTTAAATTTTATTATTGTTTAAAATATTACAGATGTCCCTTTTTCTCCCCAATGACCCATTCCACCTCGTTCCTTCCCCTTCTCCAGTCCCTCTCCCCACCATTGTCCATGTCCTGGGGTTGTGTATATATGCACATAAATTCTTTCGTTACTCTCTCCCCCTCCACCCACCCGCCCTCCTCCATCCCTCTGACATTCATCAGTCTCATCTATGCTTCCATGTCATTGAATCTATTCTGTTCATCAGTTTATTAAGTTCTTTAGATTCCACATATAAGCCAGATCATGTGATGTTTGTCTTTCTCTGCCTGGCTTATTTCACTTAGCATAATATTCTCCAGGTCCATCCATACTGTCCCAAAAGGTAGGAAATGATTCTTCTTTACAGCTGCGTAGTATTCCATGGTGTAAATGTCCCACAGCTTTTTTATCCACTCATCTACTGATGGGCACTTGGGCTGTTTCCAGATCTTAGCTATTGTAAACTGTGCTGCTATGAACATTGGGGTACATATATCCTTTCTGATGAATGTTTCAGGATTCTTAAGATACATTCCTAGGAGTGGAATCACTGGGTCTAACGGCAGCTCCATTTTTAATTTTTTGAGGATCCTCCATACTGTTTTCCATAGTGGATGCACCAGTCTGCATTCCCACCAGCAGTGTACTAGGGTTCCCCTGTTTCCACACCCTCGCCAGCACATGTTGTTTGTTGATTTGTTGATGGCAGCCATTCTGACAGGTGTGAAGTGATGCCTCATTGTGGTTTTAATTTGCATCTCTCTGATGATTAGCTACGTGGAGCATTTTCTCATGTGTCTCTTGGACATCCGTATGCTGCAGCAATCTTGAGAAAAAAGAATGGAATGGGAGGGATCACATTACCAGACCTCAAACTATATTACAAAGCCACTGTAATCAAAACTGCCTGGTATTGCTACAACAACAGGCATACAGATCAATGGAACAGTACAGAGACCCCAGAAATAGACCCACACCATTATGGTCAGTTAATATTTGACAAAGGAGGCAAGAGTATACAATGGAGCAAGGACAGTCTCTTCAATAAGTGGTGCTGGGAAAATTGGACAGATACATGCAAAAGAATGAAACTAGACCACCAACTTTCACCATACACAAAAATAAACTCAAAATGGATAAAAGACTTAAATGTAAGTCATGAAACCATAAAAACCCTGGAAGAAAACGTAGGCAGTAAAGTTACAGACATCCCACGTAGTGGAATTTTCACTGATACATCTCCTAGGGCAAGAGAAACAAAGGAAAAAATAAACATATGGGACTACATCAAACTAAAAAGCTTCTGCACAGCAAAAGAAAACAGCCTCAAAATACAAAGGAACCCCACGGTCTGGGAAAACATATTTGCCAAGGATGTATCTGATAAGGGGCTAATTTCCAAAGTGTACAAAGAACTCATAGCACTCAGCAAGAGGAAGACAAACAACCCAATTAAGAAATGGGCAAAGGACCTGAATAGACACTTCTCCAAAGAAGTTTCTTATTTGAGTTTTTTTTTTCCCTGTAAGTGCTCATGAGTTCAGAGCTCCAAGTATTTAGATTCAAACTAGAAGTAACTAGGTAGGGGCAATGACTAAGAGAATAAACATAAAAGTCTCATGATGTCATATTTGTGAACTTTTTCTCTTTTTTTGCTACTCCTGCCAAAAGGATAATATTCATCTTTGTAAATTTTCTTTGGTAAAAATTTGTATTCCGTTAGAGACACCCACAATGCTCACGAATGACCTTACATAGAGACCGTAGGAAAAACAGACAGTGTGGCTTAAGGAGGCCACAATGTCCCTGGCACTTCAAAATATTTCTCCCATCAGCCTGTCAAGGTCCAGTTTCTTCTTCATTAAAGAAAATCTATTTCCTTAAATTATGTTTTTCAGCCCATCCCAAATCCTATTCCTCTTCTATCCATAGCCATCTACATAATGTATTTAACATTAGGATATATCTATGGACCTGTCTGTACTTTTGAACATTGTTTTCTGACTTCTATATTCCTCACTTCTACTTAGTATCCTACAATATGTATCACTACATTTTGCATATTGTTTTAACTCTTAATGTACATCTCTCTTGCTTATAAATTCCTGTTATCACAAGAAATGCTGGAAAACATATTTGTACACATGAGTGTGTTTTTGGGTGTTTAAACCCAGCAGTAAATTTAGTAGGTCATGGATACAGGCACAATCAACTTCCCTGAGTGCTAAAATGGGGATTTCCAAAGTATTTATACAATTTACTCTAGTTTTCACTTTCTTATATCTAAGTCATTTTATATCTGTTTTTCTTTTTATTTCTGATGACAGTTAATTTTTTTATTTGAATTAGAGTTTCTCTGATCTCTTATGATTGTATCTTTGCATATTTATTTATTAAATAGTTATGTATCAATTATCATGTTCCAAGTACCCTTCAAAGCCCTTAGTATATATTACAGTTATCCATCAATATCCACAGGGGATCGGATCCCCCACAGATGCTAAAATCTGCAGATGCTCAAGTCCCTTACGTAAAATGGCAAAGTATTTGCATATAACCTAAACATATCCTCCCTTACAATTTAAATCACCTCTAGGTTACTTACAGTACCTAAGACAATATAACTGCTATGAAAATAGTTGTTATACTATATTGTTTAGGGAATAATGACAAGAATAAAAGCTTGTACATGTTCAATACAGAGCAACAATTGTAGGCCTAACTACATGTACAGATCAGCAACAACAAAACATCCCCCCCCCCAATTTTCTCAACCTACAAGTGATTGGATACACAGGTACAGAGCCCATGGATACTTAGCTGAGTGAGCTAAATAGTGTTTAATCTCAATTACATATAGTTGAGAACTGAGTTAGACAGAAGTTAACTAATCGCACAGCTAATGAATGGTAGAAGTAAGATTTAAACCAGGCTGTTTTGTTCCAGGGTCTGTGCTCTTAAAATTTTTTTAATGTACTAGCCACTTGGATTTCTATGTCTCTCCCATTTGTATCTTTTGCCCATTTTCTCTACTGATACTGAGATATGTCAGTGAGCAAAACAAAGCAACTTGCTTTCACTGAGGTAGATGATGAATGGTGCTGTGGAGAAAAACATGGAAAAAGGTATGGACAAATACAGGGCATGTGGAAATTTACAATTCTCTACAGTGTCAGAGAAGAAACTCCTGATATTGTGATATTTAAGAATAAACATAAATAAATTGAAGGATAAGGCAGTGGAATAACTAGAGGAAGACTGTTTCTCACTGAAGGAACACATGGCCAAAGTCACAGGTGGCAATAGACTTGGGGTGTCCAGCAAGGAGGCTGAAACAAGGTGACTAATGTTGTAGTAGTGATAGGAGATGAAGATAGGCCTGGAGGGTTATGAAGCAGACTGTATATGATCTTGTGGGGAAGGTGTACTAGTCAGGGTTCTCCAGAGAAGCAGAACCAGTAGAATCATATGTATCTATATTCATAAATAGTCAATATAGTCATCTATATTAAATATCTTATTGGTTCTGTTTCCCTGGAGAACCAGACATGCATACATTCAATTGGGCAGGAAGGACCTATTTTTTTCTTCCTTTGCTGCTCTATTAAGGCTCTCAGTGGATTGGGGGAGGCAAACAGCTTGACTGAGTCTACTAATTCAAGTGCTGTTTTCTTCCAGAAACACCTAGAAGGAGGGCTTAGCTAATATCTGGGCACCTTGTGATCCACTGAAGTTGACACATAACATCAACCATCACAAAGGACTTCAGCTTTAACTCTGAATGAAATGGGAAGTGAATAGAGGGTTTTAAGCAGGGAATCTTAGCCTGCAATAAAAGGAACACTACATGACAGAGAATTGACTATACAGAGGTGAGGGTGGGGCAAGACGAGCTAAGAGAATGCAATCAGGCAGGTAAGAGATGATGGTTATGCCCCACTTAATCACAATGTGTGATTTTTGATAAATTATTGTACAGAGTTAGCTAAAATTATGTTTATAATTTATCTTATTAATATTTACCTATTAATTAGGCCTTTAAATATTTTTCTAAGTTTTAGTAAAATTATATTGGCCTTTTCCTTTTACTTATTTTTATTATTTGTACCATCTCATATAAATGGGATTAAATGTATCTTGAAAGTCTGCTAGACATTACCTAAAGGCATATTATGACTACCATTTCCATTCTTTTCGATATCTATATTTTTAAAATAATTTTTAGTACAATTGTAGGAACTTTTGGCAGCTTCTATTTTTGATGAAATTTTGTAATTTTATTTTTATTTATTTTATTTATTTATTTTATATTTTTAAAAAAATATATCTTTATTGATTTCAGAGAGAGGAAAGGCGAAGGAGAGAGAGAGATAGAAACATCAATGATGAGAGAGTCATTGATTGAGCCCACAACCCGGGCATGTGCCCTGACTGGGAATCGAACCCCGGTCTCCTGGATCCTAGGTCGACCCTCAACTGCTGAGCCAGGCTTGGCCGGGCTGTAATTTTATTTTTAAAATAACTGTCTTTAGCTATTAAATTTTTAATTCTGTTCTTTATTTGCGTTTTCTCCCCCTTTTTTTGCCCTGTATAAAACTTGCCTGAGGTTTGCTTAAATTATCATTCTTTTAAAGTACCATTTTTTGTTTTCTTGATTGCTTTCATTCTTCCTTTAATTTATATACTTCCTTGTAATTTATTATTTTATTTTTTATGTATTTTCAATGATTCTCTATTCCATTATTTTGTTTATTGGGTTGAATGTGTAACTCATTTTCTTCCTGTTTATTTTTGGATAAATAATGTATTCAAACTCTTTACTGTTTTTCTAGATAAATAATGTATTCAAAGCTGTTTTTCTTCTCTAAGCACTGCATTAACCATTTGCATAAACTTTGCAATGTAATTTTTGTGTATAAGTATTTCATAGATTTTCTCTTAGGTTTATAATTATCTTTGGATGATTTATAGTTTTATTAATTTTTAGACCTATCTCATTTTTAAGCTATTACTTGGTTATACATTTCTAATGGTATTGAAGGTTCTTTGTGTTTTGTTTTGTTTTTTAACTTCTGGGTTCCTATCACTAAAGTATTAACACTTGTATCTCTATATCTAAAGTTTGATTTTGTGTTCTCTACTCTTTATTTCTTCCTTTCCTTGTTCTCTAATTTGTTCTCAGGCTGTATCTATTGTGCCATTTAACTCTTCTACTAAATAATTTATTTTAGTTCTTATATTTTTTTGTATCCAGTGACTCTACTTAGTCAAGTTGGTGACCAGATGTTGTTTTTTTTCATTTATCCCATACCTTTATCCCATTAAATTCACTTTTAATTTCTAATTTAAATTCTAATTCAGTTTGGTCCATCAATCTTGCTAATATTTGCCCAGGGTTGTATCAAAGCAAAAATGTCATTGGACAATGTTAGGCAGGTAAGGAAGATTTTATTCAAGGCTATTACAATAGGGGAGAGAGACCAAAAACAGCCTGAACTCAACTCCATTGAAATAAAAGATTATAGGGATTCTAAGTGCTGGAATGATAGGGAGATATTAGGTTTTTTTGTTTGTTAATTGGCTGTACCCGAAGGCAAAATAAATTATCTGGTATCTTTATGACAGGGGTTAGTTTTGCAACTTGGAACAAGGTATCCTGAGAGGTTAAGCTCTTACTCTCTTACAGAAACTGAGATATTGGGTCACTATTATTCTCAATGATTACATTTCAAAGCCATAGTTCCCAAGTCCTTAAACAGAATGTTCTTAGGTTGTAAAACTGGAAAGAAACTTTTAAAAAGGTTTACATTGTAGCCCAGCAGAGAAATATTATCAGATTTGAAATATTTAAAGTGGATAAAAAACTGTTTCAGCAATGCAGACAATTAAATGCACTGTAGGCAATGGTGCCATCAGTAAGACAGCCTACACAACAAACAAATTTCCATCGGAGTGTGTACCGACTGTTTTTGACAACTATATGGTCATAGTTATGATTAATGGAGAAAAATTCTACGTACTCTTGGACTTTTTGATACTACAGGGCAAAAGGATTATGAAAGATTACACTGCTGAGTTATATACAGATGATTTTCTAGTCTGCTTTTTAGTCTCTATTCTCATTTGAAAATGTGCCAGAAAAATGGGTACCTGAAGTAACTCACCACTGTCCAGACTCATTTTTTGTTTGTTGGGACCCAAATTGATCTCAGAGGTGACCCCTCTATTATTGAGAAATTTGCCAAGAACAAACAGAAGCCTGTTACTCCAGAGACTGCTGAAGAGCTTACTAAAAGGCTGTCAAGTATGTGGAGTGTTCTGCACTCACACAGAAAGGACATAAAAATGCATTTCACAAAGCAATATCAGCTGCCTTGTAGCCTTCAGAACTAAAGAAGAGCCACAGGTATGTGCTGCTATGAACATCTCTCCAGAGTCCTTTTTTCACAGCTGGTGTCAGCTCCATACTAAAAGCAATGTTTAAATAAAACTAAAGATTAAAAATTAAAATTTGTTTTTGTATTAATGATAAATGCCCTGCATGTACTCATATGCACTTGTGTGAGATAAGGCCCATAGGTACGGTTGCTTTCCCCCTGTAAATAGTAGTTAATTTTGAGTATTTGTGCATTGTCAGAAAAGTTATCAGTACTAGTTTTTGTTTTGTTGTTTCAAAAAGATATACATGCAAATGTATATATTTTTATTTAAAAGCAAGGTGTCCTTGTGATGACTCTGTAACAAACTAATTTGGGTTGTTGAAGCTGCTTCTGGGTTCTGTTCTGGAGAGTGATTTGGGACATCTAGTTTTTTTCTGAGGGAGGGGTAGTATGTGGGGATTTTTTTTTATTTAGCCATTTTTAAAAAATTTATTAACAATCAGACTGTCCTTTAGGAGAGAACGATGGAGTGATTCCACATTTCACTTTCTAGATCTAGTTTAGAAAACATATTCCCCACCTGGTGCTCTTTGGAAGGAGTACAGAAAATGCCTTATTTAATAACATACTCCTTTTTGAAAGTTTCCTTTCCTCTCTACCTTTGAGTGGGTCCAATATTTGATGAAACTCATGAAAGTGAGTGGAACCTCTTATCCATCCTCTTTTCTAAGATGTACTATATATGTGACTGTGACTTTCAAGGAAATTTGTTAGCAATTTGCTGACATTTTTAGTTAATTTCTAGCTTATTTCACTGATAAATGAGGGAAAATATTGCACCTTTTGAAATATACCAAATGGATTAAGTATGTGTTTAAAACAACATGTATTCCCTGTCAGTCCTTCGTTGTTTTATATGCTTAGCATTATGTGCAGCTTAGTAGTGTATGATACAGTGTTCTTAGAACACAGCTGAAGACCTAGTATTTGTGAAGGATGGTGCCAAAAGACAGATGTCTGTGGGATGATTCACATCCTCTTTCAAGTTAGGAGGATGGAGACCTGCTTCATTAAGAAGTTAGGGGTGGGGTGGGGGTGGGGAGAACACTTAAGAACATGGGTACCAGTCAAGGAAATCCCCTTATTTCTGTTTTGCATGAGGAGCCATAGAGCAGCCAACAGAGGGTCTCTAGTTTAATAAAAATCATGGAGTCTTAGCATGGAACAGGCTGATGAGTCTCAGAGGGAAGGGGGGGGGGGGTTGGTGGATGGGGAGAGATTAACCAAAGGCTCTATATACATATATGCATAACCCATGGACACAGACAATAGTGTGGTGAAGGCCTGAGGTGAGAAGTGGGTGTGGGGTGGAAGGGGTAAATGGAAAAAAATGGGGACATCTGTAATATTTTCAACAATAAAAATAAAATAAAAACAACAAAAAACTTCATAAGTTTTAATAGGGATTTTACAAGCTTATTTTGGTAGCAGTTTCCCATTTTTAAAAATGTTTAGTTTACCCGGCCAGCATAGCTCAGCAGTTGACCATCAACCTATGATACAGGAGATGACAGTTCTATTCCCCATCAGAGCATACGCCCGAATTGCGGGCTCAATCCCTTGTGGTGGGCATGCAGGAGGCAGCCAATCAATGACTCTCTCATCATTGATGCTTCTATCTCTCTCCCTCTTACTTCCTCTCTCTGAAATTAATAAAGATATATTTAAAAAAATGTTTAGGTAATCTTGATCACCTTTCCCAAATGCTAATTCTTATATATTCATTAGTGTTTAACCAATGCTTTCTCATGACTTAATACTTTGTATATGCATTCTTTTCAGATGTATTCAACAATAAAAAAAAAACCTTAAAAAAATAGAGATTTACATATCAAAAGGGAAGAGAAAAGACTTATAATTATAAGTTTTCTAAAGTAATTGCTTTAAAAAAGGGAAGTCAGGACATAGATTCAAGAAGAAGTCTGTCTAAAGTTAGTATAAGTTGATGGAAAGGTTAAGTGGTGTTGGTCAGTTTTTCAGTTAGTTGTCTTTCATGGTAGTCATGATCTTTAAATATTGTGGTATTTATCCTTGGAGATGCACAATTATCTGAAAATAGTAGCTGCTTTGTATGACAATGTAAATTTGGGGGGGACTTGAAGTCCCAGGGCCTAGTTTGTGAGTACAGTGCCAACCATTGATGATTATCTAGTGTGGAAAGGAAGGAAAACTACTGTGAATGAGCAGATGCGTGACTTTTTTCCACATGATCTTCAGAGATGTTCTCTCTTAAGGTTTATGTATAGTTATTTATTACACAATCTCTACATGTGGCTCTACATATAAAATATCTATAGATATTTTATAGTTGTATTACGCAAAGAGAATAAGTGGTAAAATTCTATCTCATAATATCTTTAAGTAAAATATAACACAAGATACCTACTTTGAGGAAAAAAATAAAAGAACTTTTATCAAGAAGTATATATTATGAGGGAAGCAAAATTATTTTTCTTTATAATATAGATTCTTGATACAAAATCCATTAGGCATTTTACTATAGGCAGCACTATTTTAGTGTAACATCTCTAAGTTTGGTTTATAGTTGTCTTACAACCTCCCAGAATGGAAATGAAACTTTACAAGAAATTCCAATCGTCTGTAATTATAGCATAAGGATAAACATGGAATATGGCAGAAAACATATATTTGACTTTAATGTGCCGGTTTTGGAGAAAAGGACATCAAATCCACTGAAAGTAAAGAAAAAATTCAATTACATTTACTAACCAACTATGGATTGTAGTTCATTGCTTAGTATGCAGGTACTCAAGCTTTTTGAAAAGAAGCGTGAATCCAAAATAATAGTATAGAAGATTTGTGGTTGAAATACTTTTTATTGCTCTTTTAATATTAGATTGGATGGTGATGTTCTTCAAGAGATTTAATTTGAAGGAAGTGTCTGCTAGTTGATGCTTTTATTCCATAGGCATATACAAGTGTTTTCTTCATTTGCCTGATCTCTAACTGCAAAATGTTTTGTGAAGCAAGGCCTGATCTCTCCTCATCTCACTTTCACTTATTTCTTTACTTAACGTTTATTTTTTTATAAGACATTCAGTAAATGTGGATGATGAGGCTGAGAATAACCTTCTTATAAATAAAATTATGCTTATAATTTCACACATTAACAGTTTTAATGAGGAGGTAACAGGTTTTGTTTTGTTTTGAATCTTTTACCACCATATTATTTGAGGATTCATTTAGCAGACCCTCTTCTCTCATCTAGCAAAGGAACTGTAACAACAGAATGAAACTAAAGAAAACTAGAATCAAAATCAACACCAAACATGCAATGCAAATTCTCCTGCACAGGAGACTTACCTCAACCTATCCTGAAGGTTTTTGCTTTTTGTTTTTTGTGGGTTATTTTTCAAAACAGAATTGTAAGTGCTATTAGTGTGTGAAGGCACCATGCTATAAAAACACGGAAAGTAAGTAGCTTAGAGACCATGTTTATTTGTCAGATTTATTTATTGAGGGTGACATTTACAGCCAGAATGGTAAATATTGCTCCCTCAAAGTTTCTCTGCCTTTTAGAATACTATTAGAGCTAAACATAACTTGAAAATTATAGGCCAGAGAGGGAAGATGGTGGCACTGTGAGAAGCAGCAGAGAGTCCCCCACTCCCAGACACAGAATCAATTTACTCTTAAAATCCTACGTAGCCAGCTTGGAAAAACCTGGCTCCCACCTTCCCAGCCTGCACTGGGAGGACAGACCAGCAGAAGGTGGGATTGGTGTCTGCACAGTAGACTGTCTGAGGGGTGGGCCTGGTGCGACCAGCCAACCAGAGCTGAGAAGGGAGGGCAGAGCTCAGAGCACAGCACCCAACAGGAAAAGGGCTGGTCCAGCTCACTGAGGCTCCAGACACCCCCACAGGGGGCACTCCTGAGGGAGAAAGGAGAACAGCTCATAGGAGGATGTTACAAGAATAGGACTCTCAGGAACTGTTGTTTGGGAACTGGAGGAAAAGCTGAAAACCCCTGCTGAGGGTTGGGCAGGTAAAGGGCTCGCCAGAATGTTTTTTAATCAAAACCACTGTACCCAGGTTGCTGAAACAGCCCATACAGAAAAGGCAACAGATTGAAATGAATCTGAAACTGCAGCAGATCAGAGCATGGGGAACTAGAATCAAAGGATAAGGTAGGGACTGAGGAGCTGGCTGTGGAGCAGAGACTAACTCCTTTACAGTGAGTAAATGCCTGACAGCTGAACCTCTATGTAAGAGGAGTGATACCCTGAGCTACAGTAGATGTTCTGCACCCAAAAGCCTCTACAGAAGACTGAAGTAAGACCAGGCAACTATAAAGTTGCAAAGTAGCTGAAAAGAGGAGGTGGTCCATGGAGACCCTCATAACAACCATCTACCTAAGGAAACCAGAGCCAAACTTAGACAGCTCCTCACATTGGCAGATACACAAGTACCTCCCAGGAGAACAGAAATCAGCATACAAAACAGTAAGTCACAGACAACATAAGCTGCCTAGAAGAAACTCACCGGACTGTCTTTTTTCCCCCCTTTTTCTGTTTTGTTTGTTTTTGGTTTTGTTTTGTTTATTTGTTTTTTCTCTTTTTCCCTTAGGAAGAAGAGAAAGGAGAAAAAATTATTTATTTTCTCTTCTTTTTAAGTTTTATAATAATTTTAAAAAATATTTTTAAAACATTTTTTAACTAATTTTTTCCCTTTTTTTAATAAAAGAATTTTGTTTTGCTTAGCTTGTTTTTTGTTTTGATTCTCTGTTTTGTTTTATTTATTTACTTTTTTTTATCCTTGCTTCCACTATCAAGACTTTCTTGATATCCCTGCTTAATGACTGGGACTTTACCATTAAAACTAACAAGTTTATGGCTTTCCTCTATAGTTTCCAACACATCTCTTATCAGACTTCCTTCCTGCTTGGGCTGCCAGAGCCCACCGGCAAAGTCGAACGGTCCTGAGGAAAGGGTGAGGATAGAGAAAAGGCAGACACAAAAAAGATGGGATTGAGAGGACTGCAGCTCGTGACTGCTGCAGCCCTGAGTTTATTTTCTCAGCTCAGTTTATACAGACACTGTTGATTTTGCTGAATAGCACCCCTCCCCACCTTCCTTCAAGGCAGTATGAACGCTCTTTCAGAGTAAACACTCTGCCACCTGCATGAGCTCAGACCTTGGTAACTATCTTTATCTCAGCTTGTAATGGGAACTTTTGGGGAGGATTGAGTCTTTGGCTTGGTATGTGGCTTGACTGTCCCTTAACTCTTCAAGCTGGGGCCAACTTCCTAATAAGTCTTTCTGGAATTTCTGGCTGCAAGCTAAATTAGTACTGCCTTGGTGCCTCAAGGTCTGGGTCAGGGAGCAAGAGAGCAGATCTGCAGCTCACCCAGGCAGCTCCTCCATGCCTGGGGCCATAGCAGCTCCCCACACTGGACTTTATCTCTTTCTGTCCTCTCGATCCATTGGCATAATTTTTTTTCTTTTTTCTTTTTTATCTTTCTTTTGTAGTCCTCACTTCTGTCTTCCTGTCTTTTTGTTCAATTGTTATTTTCTCTAATTCTCTTTATTGTATTTTTTTCTCCTCATTTTCAACTATTATCATATTCCTAGTCTCTCCCTTAATTTTTTGCTGGCCCTTCTTTCAGAATCTTTTCTCTGCCTCTATAAACTCCCAGTAGCTTCCCCATTTTTTACATTTTAGTTTATTATTATTATTTTTTAAATTTTCATCACTGTTAACAATATAATTCTCTCCCCCAATGTTACTTTTCTTTCTTTTTTTTAAGCTTTGTGTGTGTATGTGTGTTCTCCCTTTACTCTCCCAGTGCTATTTTCACTTGGGTTGTTTTCATTGTGACTGTCAAGATATTTTGTAAGATACTGCTTGTTTCCTGGAAGTTTAGTTGTGTATTGTCCTGCCTTGCCAGCATCCATAGAACAGCTTACATGATGAGGTTGGGCTGAGACACATTTAGCCAACCTGAGAGAAGAGTCCTCCCAAGCACAAGTCAAGAACAAGCTAGACCCAACCACAAGAGGAGAACATAAAGAAATCACAAAAGGGGCACCCACAAGAGGGACACTTCTAGAGCAAAGAGCTCTAGAAAACACAACTTGGGGCTCCACTGGACTTACAAGACAAAATCCCACCCCACAAGACTGGGAGACAGCAAATAAATCTAATATATAGATACAAACACTAAGACCAACCAAAAGGGAAAGACAAAAAAACAACCCCAAATTAAAGAAAAGGAAAAATCACCCAAAAAAGTCTTTGATGAGATAGAATCAAGCAAGTTATCAGAAACAGAGTTCAGAATATTGATTATGAAGATGTTCAATGAACTTAATGAGAAAAACAGGGCAATAGAGGATAAGATCGAGGATCTTAGTGAAAACATGAAAAAAGAGATACAAAACATAAACAAAAATCAGACAGAAATAAAGAATGCTATATCTGATATCAAGAATACACTGGAAAGAACTAAAAGCAGGCTTAATGAGGCAGAGGATAGAATAAGTGACTTAGAAGACAAAGTAGAAAAAAATCACTCAATCAGAGCATCAAAAAGAAAAAACACTTAAAAAGCATGAAGACAGTCTCAGGGAGCATTGGGACGACATGAAATGTAACAATATTTGCATCAGAGGAATACCAGAGGGGGAGGAAAAGAGCAAAGATAAAGAACTTAGTGAAGGAAATAATGACAGAAAAATTCCCTAGGCTGGTGAGAGAAAAAGCCACACAAGTTCAGGAAGCACAGAGGGTTCCAAACAAGAGTTACCCAAAGAGACCCACTCCAAGACACATCATAATTAAAATGGCAAATGTCAAGGACACAGAGAAAATATTAAGGGCTACAAGAGAGAGACCAGCAGTAACCTACAAGGGAATCTCCATAATAATGCTAACAACAGACTTCTCAACAGAAACTCTTCAGGCCAGAAGGGAGTGGCATGAAGTTCTCCAAGTAATGAAAAGCAAGAACATGCAACCAAGATTGCTTTATCTAGCTAAGCTATCACTTAAAATTGAAGGTGAAATAAAGAGCTTCCCAGGTTTCCAGACAAAAAAAGGCTGAACGGATTCAGTACCACCAAACCAGTATTGCAAGAAATGCTAAAAGGACTGCTCTAAGAAGAAGAAGGAATAGTGAGAGAAAGGTACATCAGCATAAAGAGGAAAACTGACATTAAATAAGTTTATATCAATAGTACCCTTAAATGTAAACAGAATAAATGGTTCAGTCAAGAGACATAGAGTAAGAAAACAGGGACAAGAAAACAGGATAAGAAAACAGGGACCCAAATATATGCTGTCTACAAGGGACCCACCTCAGAGCAAAAGACTCACACAGGCTAAAAGTGAAGGGATGGAATAAAATATTCCATACAAATGGAAAAGAAAAGAAAGCTGGAGTAGCAATTCTTATTTCTAACAAAGTTGACTTCAAAATAAAGACCATAACAAGAGACAAAGATTGTCACTACATAATACTAAAGGAATCAATCCAACAGGAGGAAATAACCCTTATAAACATTTATGCACCCAATATAGGAGCACCTAAAAATATAAAAAAATTTCTTCTTGGACTTTAAGGGGGAGATTGACATAAAACAATCATAGTGGGGGACTTTAACACCCCACTGTCAGCACTGGACAGATCAAGACAAAAAATCAACAGGGAAACACAGGCCTTAAATGACTCACTAGACCTAATGGATTTAATTGACATTTACAGAACATTTCATCCCAAAGCAGCAGAATGCACATTCTTTTCAAATGCACATGGAACATTCTCAAAAATAGACCATATGTTAGGGCACAAGACAAGTCTCTACAAATACAAGAAGACTGAAATCATATCAAGTATCTTCTCAGATTACAATGCCATGAAACTAGAAATCAACCACTATAAAAAACTTAAAAATTTCAAACACATGGAAGCTAAATAGCATGTTATTAAACAATGAATGGGTTACCAATGAGATCAAGGAAGAAATCAAACACTTCATAGAAAAAAATGAAAATGAACAGACAACAACCCAAAATCTCTGGGACACAGTAAAAGCAGTCTTGAGAGGAAAATTCATAGCATTACAGGCCTATCTCAAGAAACAAGGAAAAGATCTAATGAACCATCAACACAGCAACTAAAAGAACAAGAAGAAAAGCAAGAAAAGCCCTGAGGAAGTAAAAAAAAGGAAATAATAAAGATCAGAGCAGAAATTAATGACATAAGGACTAATAAAACAATACAAAAAAATCAATGAAACCAAGAGCTGGTTCTTTGAAAAGATAAACAAGATTAATATACCTTTAGCCAGACTCACTAAGAAATAAAGAGATAGGACTCAAATCAGTAAAATCAGAAATGAAAGAGGCAATATAACAATTGACCCAAAAGAAACACAAAGGATTGTAAGAAAATATTATGAGCAACTATATGCCAACAAATTGGACAACATGGGTGAAATGCATAAATTCATAGAAGCATACAACCTTCCAAAGCTGAATCAGGAAGAAGCAGAAAACCTGAATAGGCCAATAACAACTAATGAAATGGAAGCAATAATCGAAAAACTCCCAGCAAAAAAAAGTCCTGGATCAGATGGATTTACAGGCGAGTTTAACCAAACATTCAAAGAAGAATTAACACCTATTCTATTCAAACTATTCCAGAAAATTCAAAAGGAAACACCCAAACCATTTTTACAAGACCGTCATCATCCTAATCCCAAAACCAGATAAAGATACTACAAAGAAAGAAAATTACAGGCCAATATCCCCAAATGAACATAGATACTAAAATCCTCACTAAAATACTAGCAAACTGGATCCAGCAATACATTAAAAAGATCATACATCATGACCAAGTGAGATTTATTCCGGGGATGCAAGGCTGGTACAACGTCAGCAGATCAATAAATGTGATACATCACATAAACAAAATGAAGGACAAAATCATATGATCATATCAATAGGTGCAGAAAAAGCATTCTTCAAAATCCAGCACCCATTTCTGATAAAAACTATCAGCAAAATGATAATAGAGGGATCATACCTCAACATAATAAAGGCCATATATGACAAACCTACAGCCAAAATCATACCCAATGGTCAAAAACTAAAACCACAGGGATGTCCACTTTCACCACTCTTATTCAACATAGTACTGGAAGTCCTAGCAACAGCCATTAGACAGGAAGAAAACCTAAAAGGTAGCTAAATTGGAAAGTAGGAAGTAAAACTGTCATTATTTGCAGGTGACATGATATTGTACATAGAAAATCCTAAAGACTCCTGTGAAAGTACTAATAGATTTGATAAATTTGGCAAGGTAGCTGGACACAAAATCAACATCCAGAAATCAATGGTGTTCTTATACACCAACAATGAACTTTCAGAAAGAGAAATTACAAAAACAATACCATTTACCTTTGCAACTAAAAAAATAATATACCTAGGAATAAACTTAACCAAGGATGTAAAAGACCTCTACATGACACTGAAAAAAAAAATATATATATATAGGAAGATTTAAACAAGTGGAAGTAATCCATGCTCATGGATTAGAAGAATTAATATCATTAAAATGCCCATACTACCCAAAGCAATTTATAAATTCAATGCAATTCCTATTAAAATACCAATAGCATATTTCACAGACCTAGAACAAATATTTCAAAAATTTATATGGAACCAAAAAAGACCCTGAATAGCGGCAGCCATCTTGAGAAAAAAGAACAGAGTGGGAGGGATCACATTACCAGATGTCAAACTCTATTACAGAGCTATTGTAATCAAAACCGAGTGGTTTTGGTACAACAGGCATATAGATCAATGGATCAGAACAGAGACCCCAGAAATAGACCCATGCCATTACTGTCAGTTAATATTAGACAAAGGAGGCAAGAGTATCCAATGGAGTAAGGACAGTCTCTTCAACAAGTGGTGCTGGGAAAATTGGACAGATACATGCAAAAGAATGAAACTAGACCACCAACTTTCACCATACACAAAAATAAACTCAAAATGGATAAAAGACTTAAATGTAAGTCACAAAACCATAAAAATCCTGGAAGAAAACATAGGCAATAAAGTCGCAGATATCCCAGGTAGTGGAATTGTCACTGTTACATCTCCTAGGGCAAGAGAAACAAAAGAAAAAATAAACATGGGACTACATCAAACTAAAAAGCTTCTGCACAGCAAAAGAAAACAGCCTCAAAATGAAATGGAACCCCACAGTCTAGAAAATATATTTGCCAAGGACAAATATATTGTATTTGTATATTGTATCTGATAAGGGGCTAATTTCCAAAGTGTACAAAGAACTCATACTACTCAGCAAGAAGAAGACAAACAACCCTATTAAGAAATGGGCAAAGGACCTGAATAGCCCCTCTCCAAAGAGGACATACAGATGGCCAAGAGACACATGAGAAAATGCTCAAAGTCACTAATCATTAGAGATGCAAATTAAAAGGACAATGAGGTATCACTTACACCTGTCAGAATGGCTGCCATCAACAAATCAACAAATGACTCTTGCTGGAGAGGATGTGTAGAAATAGGAACCCTAGTACACTGCTGGTGGGAATGCAGACTGGTGCAGCCACTATGGAAAACAGTATGGAGGTTCCTCAAAAAATTAAAAACGGAGCTGCCTTTTGACCCAGTGATCCCACTTCTAGGAATATATCCTAAGAATCCTGAAACACTAATCAGAAAGCCTATATGCACCCCTATATTCATAGCAGCACAGTTTACAACAGCTAAGACCTGGAAACAGCCCAAATGCCCATCAGTAGATGAGTGGATAAAAAAGCTGTGGGACATTTACAGCATGGAATAGTATGCAGCTGTAAAGGAGAAGGATCTCATACCTTTGGGACAGTATGGATGGACCTGGAGAATATTATGCTAAGTGAAATAAGCCAGGCAGCGAAAGACAAATATCACATGATCTCGCTTATATAGAATAAGTGAGAATCTATAGAACTTAATAAACGGATGAACAGAATAGATTCAATGACATGGAAGCATAGATCAGTCTGACGAATGTCAGAGGGATGGAGGAGGGTGGGTGGGTGGAGGGGGAGAGAGTAACCAAATAATTTATATGCATATATGCACAACCCAAGGACAGGAACAGTGGTGGGGAGGGGGACAGAGGAGGGGAATGGGAAGGGGTGGGTTGGGTCATTGGGGACAAAAAGTGACATCTGTTTTATTATTTTATTTTATATCTTTATTGATTTCAGAGGGAGGAAAGAAGAAGGAGAGAGAGAGATAGAAACATCAATGATGAGAAAGTCATTGATTGAGCTCACAACCCAGGCATGTGACCCGGCTGGGAATCAAACCCCGATCACCTGGATCCTAGGTCGACCCTCAACCGTTGAGCCAAGCCAGGCCAGGCTGTAATATTTTAAAGAAAAATAAAATTAAAAAAATAAAAATATAATTTATATATATGTGTGTGTGTGTGTGTGTGTGTATAATCTCCCTAATTTATGGCCAAAAAATGCAGACTAAACAAATCACTCTTTCTAATGGAATGGAATTATGATGAATTATTGGTTGATTATCTCATATTGGGAACCACCACTAAATCTATTTGTAAAAATATCTTTGAAAAAGCAAAGTTGTGCTTTCAATTAATTAAGAAGGCTAGGGTGTGCTTTCAATTAATTAAGGGTAGGTTGGAAACATTATAATTCTCCCCTTATACAAAACATAGCATGATATTTTCTTAATGGTTCATCATTAATTTTCTGAAATTCTTCCTTGTTGCCTATAAAAAAGAAAACTATATAATTAGCGTCAGTTTTATCCTTTTGCATGTGGCAATTTATTTTCTCATTTATTGTGAAGAGTATAATTTCCCCATTGTATATTCTTGTCTCCCCTCTCATAAATTAATTGACAATATATGCATGGGTTTATTTCTGGATTTTCTGTTCTGTTCCATTGTTTCATGTGTCTGTTTTTATGCCAATACCATATTGTTTTGATTACTTATGGTTTTGTAATATAGTTTGAAATCAGGGAGTGGCATGCCTCCAGCTTTGTTCTTTTTTCTCAAGATTGCTTAGTCTATTCAGGATCTTTTCTGCTTTCAGAAAATTTTGAAGATTATTGTTTTCTATTTTTTTTTTTTTTAAGAATGGCATTGGAATATTAATGATTGCATCAAATCTGTATGAATATTATTTTTATATTTTTACAATATTAATTCTTCTAGCTCATCCATGAACAGGGAATACCTTTCCATTTATTGGCATCTTCTTCAATTTCTTTCATCAATGTCTTACAATTTTCAGTACAGATTTTCCCTCTTTGGTTAATTTTATTCCTGAATATTTTATCCTTTTGATGTAATTGTAAAGGGATGGTTTTCTTAATTTCTCTTTCTGATAGCTCATTGGTATATAAAGACACAACTGATTTTTATACACTGATTTTGCATTCTGCAAATTTACTGAATTCATTTCTTAGTTCTAACAGTATTTTGGTGGAGCCTACTATTTTATTCAAATAATATTATGTATTTGCAAACAGAAACAAGTTTACTTCTTCCTTTCTGATTTGAATTCCTTTTAATTCCATTTGTTGTTTAATTTCTCACTAGGACTTCCAGTGCTGTGTTGAATAGAAGTGGTGAGACTGGCCATTCATGTCTTGTTCTTGATGTTAGAGAAAAGATTTTTAGTATTTCACTGTTGAATAAGGTGTTAGCTATGATTTGTTATATATGGTCCTTATTATATTGAGGTAAGATTCCTCTATACCCAATTTGTTGAAAGTATTTTCATGAAAGACAATTGAATTTTGTCAAGTGTTTTTTCTGTATCTATTGAGGTGTTCATATAAATTTTATACTTCTTGTTATTGTGGTTTATCACTTTTAAAAAAAAATTTGGAGATGTTGATCCATACTTGTATCCCTGGAATAAATCCCACTTGATCAGGTAGGTGTATGATCCTTTTAGTGTATTGTTGATTTTGGTTGCTAATATTTTGTTGAAGATTTTTACATCTATATTTTTCAGGGATATAGGTCTGCAATTTTCTTTTCTTGGAGTGTCCTTGTCTGAATTTGGTATCTGGCTTTGTTCTGCAAAGTGAATTTGGAAGTGTTCTCTCCTCTTCTATTTTTGGAAACGTTTGAAAAGGATTGGTATTAGTTATTCTTTAAATGTTAGGTAGAAATCACCAGTGACACCATTTGGTCTTGTATGTTTTTTGGGGGGGAAGTTTTTGATTACTGATTCATTACCGATTCATGCTTAGCAATACATATGTTCAGATTGTCTATTTCTTCATGATTCAGTCTTGGTAGTTTGTATGTTTCTAGGAATTTATCTGTTTCTTCCACTTTGTCCAGTTTGTTGACAGAAAATTGTTCATTGTAGTCTTTTTATCTTTTATGTATTCCTCTAGTATCAGTTGTAACATCTCCTTTTCCATTTATTATTTTATTTGTTTGAGCCCTCTTTTTTCTTTGTAAGTCTATCAAAAAGGTTTGTGTATTTTGTTTATCTTTTCAAATACACAGCTGCCCTTAGTTCCATTGATCCTTTCTATTGTTTTTTTGTCTGTATTGCATTTATTTTCACTCTAACACGTTATGTTCCTCCTTCCACTACCTTTAGGTTTAGTTTTTTCTTCTTTTTCTAGTTCTTTGAGGTTTAATGTTAGGTTGTTTATTTGTAGTCTTTTTTTTTTTTTTTTTTTAAATATATCTTTATTCATTTCAGAGAGGAAAGGAAAGGGAGAGAGAGAGATAGAAACATCAATGGTGAGAGTTGTCACTGATTGGCTGCCTCCTGCACGCCCCTGACTGGGGATGGAGCCTGAAACTCAGGCATGTGCCCTGACCAGGGAATCAAACTGCCATCTCCTGAATCATAGGTTGATGCTCAACTACTAAGCCACGCCTGGCTGGTCTTTTTTTTTTTTTTTTCTTTTTTCTTAATATAGGTTTAGTTAATATTACTTCCCTCTTAGAACTGCTTTTGCTATATCTGACAGATTTTGGTAAGTTGTGTTTTTGTTTCCATTTGTCTCAGATATGTTTTCATTTACCTTTGATTTCTTGTCTGACCCACTTTTGTGCAGGAGCATGTTATTTAAGTTCTACATATTTGTGCAATTTTTCATTTTCTTCTTGTAATTGCTTTCTAGTTTTACACAACTGTGTTCGGAAAAAATACTTGACATGATTTCAGTCTTTCTACATTTATTACAACTTGTTTTGTGGATTAACATATCATCTATCCAGGGAAATATTCCATGTGCACTTGAGAAGAATGTATATTTTGCTATTTTTGGATGGAATGTCCTCAATCTGGGGTTATTTGGTCTGCTAAGGTTACCTGGTTTAACGTGTAGTTTAAGTTCAAAGTTTATTTGTTTTTTACTTCTGCCTGGATGATCTATTGATTGTTGAAAATAGCATATTAAAGTCTCCTGTAATTGTTTCGGTGTCTATTTCTACCTTAAGATCTGTTAATATTTGCTTTGTATATTTAGGTGCTCCTATTTTGGGTGCATAAATGCAATTGTTATATCCTCTTGAAAACTGAACCCTTTATCATTATATATGACCTTCTTTTCCTTTAACTATTAGCTTTCAGAACTAGGTACTGTATTTGGTATCCTCATACCCCTAGTGAGTGTCTTAAAAATTAGGATGCTACATGTGGGGTTCTTCACTCCTCAGGGAATAGCTAGGAGTTGAGGATTCCCTCCTGATTGTATGGCGTTGTGTTGGGATTAGGGTTTGTAATGAGAGTGTGTCTCAGCCTTCCCTGCTTATTTCTATTTGGATATTTTCTCATTCATCTGATGTGTAGTTCAGCTAGTTCCTGGATCTCTTTCACAGGGAATTACTTTGTGTATAGCTTTACATTTGTGCATCCCTGTGAGGAAGAAAGCTGAGAAGCCTTCTGTGTCTCCATTTGGTCAACTTAGAATCGATATAAATTTAGAAGCAAATGAAAACTATTCAAAAACATCTTTTTTAAAAAGCAAATTACCTTATGGTTGTTTATTTATTAACCAAATGTATACTACCAAAATACTAACAACTGTGGGCGTTGCTTAAAGGACAAAAAGTCATTATTTGTTTTTTTCAGGAGAGATAATTTGTATTTATTTGTTGAAAGGAAAATAAAATCATACAAGCTGGAATTTGGGGGAGAATGATAGGTGAATGATCCTTCTTTCCAAATCTCACAAAACCTTATTCTAGCATGTACAGTTGCTAAATCATTATTCAATGCATGAGCATGAGCAACAGATGCAGATATTCTTACTGATTAATGGGTTATGGTTATATTTTTGGTGCTTTTTGTGTGGAAACTACACAACTATTTATGTTGTCATGACAAGGGTACTGTGGTGTGATAAAGAGATATAGAGCTACTGCTTCTTGGCTATCCTTTCTGCCTTATCTCTGTGCAGATCTTTTATTGCACTGCTCTCCCACCTGTATCCTCCACTCCCTGACATAATACGTCCCTTAATGCGTGAACTGGAGGTATTTGAATATTTTCTTTTTTCTCCTTTATCATGTAGCATTTCAGATTAGGTTTTGCTCTCTGATTATCAGATGCAATAGCACCAGTAAAAGTATTATGTCTCTTTCATACATATCTGGGCACTATCTCTTGTTCCTCTAGGTTGTTGTTTTTGTTTTTGTTTTTGTTTTACTTTTGCTAGTTTATTTGGGGAATATTTGGGGGCTTTTGGATTTACTATTTAGGAAATTAATTTGAAAAGACTGAAGAAGCAAATAACTTGGGTCAAGGAAACCAGTAAGGTCGTTTTGCTTTCTTTGCTTTAAGTGCACAGCAAGTCCTCAAATATCATTGTTTTCTTCACAGTCATTTTCTTATAACATTGATGAGATGCTGTAGGGAATTGTTTATGTCAATTAGCCTATGGTAAAATCTATTTTGTTATATGTTGTTTGTCACAGTTTCAAGAACTTATCAGCATGTTAAGTAAGGACTTACTGCACTTTTGCTTAATTTCATTTTGACTCTTACCCACTGGAAAATTTGAGTTGGTAGCTTAAATTTATGTGCTCAGATTTTTGATCTGTAAAATGAAATAAGTCCTGTAAAGTGTTCAGCAAAGTATCTTGCACATATAAAGTACAGCAGGTCCTCAAATAATGCCTTTTTGCTCAATGTTGTTTTATTATAATGTTGATGAGAAAGAGAAAAAATTGACCCCCAGCAAAGGCTACTATCTGTGTGGAATTTGCATGTTTTCCCTATGTCTGTATCTCTTTTTTGTGGGGGGGACTCCATTTACCACCCACATCCTAAAGATTTGCATTTTAGGTTCATTGGCATGTCTAAATTGTCCCAATATGAGTGTGTGTGTGTGGTGTGTGTGTGTGTGAGCGGCCCTGATATGGAAGGATGTCTTGTCCAGGATTGGTCCCCATCTTGTGCTCTGAGCTGCCTACCTGGTTAGACTTCGACCAACCACAGCTCTGAACTGGCATAAGTCAGTTGCAAAATAATCACCTTATTTGTTTTTATTAATATTTCTTAAATATATGTATAGCTCACATTTATTTCAATTTTTAATGTTAGAAGTGCTTTGAGTCTTTTAGTTTGGTGATGTTTCTGTGATCAGAAATATGCCATAGAAACTTATCTCTTGTTTATACCAATTAGCCTATTGTAAAACTGGTTTCCTTATACTGTACATTGTTTCTCTTTAAGTTGCAGTTTCCAAGAACCCCTTAAGGACCTTCAGTGAGGCCGTATTGTATACAACAGCAATTTTCAACCTTTTTCATCTCATGGCACACAAACTAATTACTGAAATTCTGCAGCATATCAAAAAAGATATATTTTTGCCAATCTGACCAAAAAATGTATAATTTTGATTCACACTGGACAGCAATTGTGTTGGCTGTTGTCATTTTTTATATGACAATCTAAGAGAGAAGTCAGTACCCCTTACTGAATTCGTATTGTATGTGTGTGTGTTGTTGTTGTTTTTCTTTCATTATTGCAAAATAAATTTATTTGAAGATAAACTGTTTTGTAAAAGGTCAGAAGCAATTTGAAATCCCATATTCAACTTGTCTCACAGAAAGATTTAATTTCAAGTAGCACAATTTTGTGTCTGCTTTTTTAAATTTTTAAAATATGTCTATTGATTTCAGAGAGAGGAAGGGAGAGGAAGAGAGAGACAGAAACATCAGTGATGAGAGAGAGTCATTGATCAGCTACTTCATGTAGGATCCCCAGCGAACCCACAGCCAGGGCATGTGCCCTGACTGGGAATTGAACAACTACCTCATGGATCATAGGTCCATGCTCAGTCACTGGGCCATGCCGACCAAGCTGTGTCTTCTTTTGATCTGAACATTCTTGAGTCAGGAAACAGCTAGCTGTTTGCACAACACAATATCTTACTCCAGCACCAGTGGACCCACAGCTTCAGACTTGAACTCCACAGTCCTGTAGCCCTCAGTCTTGTGAGGTCCTAGATCCAGCCATTGTGGCCACTGGCTCTGACAACATGGACAAGTCCCAGCATCCTGGCCCTTCCTTTCTCTGGTACCTCCCAAAATCATGAGATACAAACCAAGACTGGCGCGCCACTGAGGTAGGGGTATCTGCCCAGTTCCCTGAAGGAAACCAGATGGACTCCTGCCTGACAATGTGTTGACATGGTGGGCTGGGCGGTCCCTGTGACCCCTGGCAGGAGGCTAACCAAGGGGCTTGAGCAGGTGGCCTCACTAGGGCCTTACTTGACTGCCCAGCAGCCCAGGAGAAGAAGGACAAGGAACAAAGGAAGCTCATGGGTGTGGCTACTCCTGCCCAAATAGTGGGAGCTTTGTAAGGGTCCTGGCAACAGCTTGCAGGAAGGGCCAGTCATCATTCAGAGCAGTGTGCAGGGCCTGGTGGTGGCTGCCATCACCATTTGGGAGCACCTGTTGTCTGGCTGGGTGAAACAGCAGTCCATGCCTGCTTACCAGGTGCTGTCTTCCCACTCGCTCTTTTTCTTCTTGGCCTTGGTGCCAGAGAGCCTCCCTTGGCCTGAAGTCCATGTGTGCAGACAGCAGGTCCTGCTGCTTGGCCGTTGGGCAGGAGCACCAGAGCTCATTGAATATTTTCTGCAAGTTCTTCCCCAAGCAGGTTCTGGCAGCTCTTGTTATATTGGGCTGCGGAGATTATTCTCTGTCTAAATTCTGGCAAGTGACTCTTGAACTCACTGAAGTGGGCTTTGTCACTGCAGGAGGTCCTGGATGGGCTGGATGAGCTTCAGGTTCTTCTCCCAGAGACTCTCGGGGTCCAGGTAGGCCCGGGGCGCTGTTGTCAGCCTGAATGCTTTTGTGGTGATGGTAATGTTGGGGACACAGGCTGGGTGGGGGCTGAGCAGGCTGGAGAAGCCTTGCTAACTTGGGGTACTAAACCCAGCAGAGGTGGGGGTAGAGTGGCCCTTAGGAACACCGCAGTGCCAAAGCATGGGGGAGGGGCCGTCCTGGGCAAGAAGGGTGCTAGGTGCTGGGAAGTCTCCCTGGGACATGGGGAAGCAGAGGGACCCCAGGGGCTATGGGAGCGCAGAGGGTTCCTTGGGGGAACTCTCAGAGGCAGAGCAGGAGGGGGTGGCGATAGGGGTGGGGGTTGACCATGACAGCGGCTGGCCGTTTGGCTTTGCCTGTGGGGGCCCTGGGATGGACATAGCTGTTCAGGCCCTGGGATCCCATCTTTTTCAAGGAGCAGTGGCAATGGTGATGCGGCACCTAGTTTCTCAGAACCCACCTTTTTATTTTTGCTGACTTTGGTGAAGGCTCCTAGGGTCCCCACACCCTTGAATCCTTCTTGAGCCTGCTGCCCTCCTCCCCATCCTCATTCTTGCATGGTCCTCATTCCTCTGTGTCTCTTGCGGCTGCTTCAAAGCTACTGAGGCCCTGATAGCAGGTACCTCTTCTCAATCTTCTTCTCTCTTGTACCTCCAGCTTGCTTGGTGCCTCTTCTGAGCTCCTTGGCCACTGGCCTGGCCTGCTGGGCCCTTGCGATTGTACCTGTCCACCTGATGATCCCTTTGTGAGTACTGTGCATGTAGCTGACTTGCCTGTTGATCTGGAGGTTCTGTGGGGCCTGAGAGCAGCTCCGGCTGTGGCAGGCTGTCCTGTGGACCCTGAGGTCCATATCTATAGGTACAGAAGGCATGGGAGAACTACTTGATGTACTGCAGGGAATGAGTCTCCCAGAAGTGCTCACGCAGATAAGCAGTCCCCGTAGTAGTCCTGGACTAGCCTATATAACAGGAGTGGCAGAAGTAGTGGTTTCATGCAGGTGCTTTGGCAGCTCAGCCTGGTCGAGGCAGCTCTCTTTGCAAAACTTCCAGAGCAGGTGCTGGTGGAGCTACATGTCCTGGGATCTCCCAGCCTGTGGTGTGGCACCAGGTGCTTGTGTGAGTACCACTTGCGCTCATATGGGTGGGGTGTTTCAGGCACAAGGGGCATATGCAGCAGAAGAGCTCATGCTGCTTCCACATAGTCTGCTGCAGGTTCCGAAGAGGCCAAAAGGTGGCAGCTCAGGGCACCTTAAGCACTTGTGCTACAGCAGCTACTGTACAAGGCAGACATTCTCCCGTCAGCAAAGTAGATACATATACTTCTCACGCTGCAGCTGGTGGATGGGGATTGTGGCCAAGTAGGCTCCTGAAGACCAATTGGCACAGCTTCTCCAGGCACAGTATCACTGTTTGCACAGCACTCATATCTATCTTGGTTGAGCAGTGGTAGGGAGCATACCTGGTGGTCCCAGCGGTCCAGCGCAGTGGCCTCCAGGTCTCCTCAGCACAGTGTTCAGCTAAGGCTGCCTTGCTCTGGGCTGCTGGTCCTCTCCAGGCCTGCCCGGCAAGGTCACTGTCCCTGGTATTGCATGTTTTAAAAATTCTTGAAGGCACACTGGTTAAAAATCTCTGGTATATAGTGTGTGCTAACTCTGTTTCAGTTGTTTGTAAAATTTCAAAGTAGTCTACTGCCTTAATTGGCAGGGAGCAAGACTTGCTATGTGTTGAATCACTCATCACTGTACATTTATGTATCATTCATTAAGGAATGAATTCTCCAGCTGAATTACAGTATTTTAAGAATGGTTATTAAGACAACCTACAGCCCTGCCAGCATGGCTCAGCAGTTGAGCATCTACCTATGATCTAGGAGATCCCCTTTCCATTCCCAGTCAAAGCACATGCCAGGGTTGCAGGCACATGCTAGAGGGCGTGCCAGAGGCAGCTGATCAATGACTCTCTCATCATTGATATTTCTCTCTCTCTCCTTCTCCTTTCCTCTCTCTGAAATCAATAAAGACTTTTTTTAAAAAAAGACAACCTAGAGGAGATTACTGGTCACATATTATATGTATCATATTGAATTAAGTGCCAGAGCCCTTTAACTGCATTCTCAAGCGGTAGACACTCTAACTGCAGAAAGAAATCAAGGGTAAGCAGAAGCAAGAACAAGTATAATGTCCAGCCAGGATCACAAAATTGTTTCTCTATTATTAACTCTGTTTCCATGAGGAAATCTGTTAACGTTTTGATTCTCTCTTTTTCATATCTACAGTGAGAATTACAACTCCTCCTTAACTTATAGCAGATTTAAATTCGAAGCGGAAATGAAACAATAAGGTGATACCCTTTTGAAAACTGCTAAATACTGTACCAGCATCTAACTTGTATAAGCCAGAAATATAATCTTCATTAGAGAAGGAGTAGAGCAGCATGAGAAGGAACAATCAGAAATTTGGGAAAGAAAGGGGAGGATTAAACTTCATGTCCCACACTCTTCCAGAAGGTTGCAGAACTAGAAAGCTGAGAGAAAAGGTGCTTGTCTCCAATGCCAGGAGGAAGGGCCTGAAATCTGGAGAAGATACCAGAGTACAGTTTGCCCTGCTATATGATGCAGGTGACCTAATGGACTGGACTCAATTTTTCTCTATAGGGAAAAGACATTTAGTTTGCTGAGAGCATCATAATGAGAAATTCTAAAGCATATTTATAATGACACTTGAGGAAAGGAAAAAACAATCTATTTTATATTTTTATGAACATGGGGTAACAACATAGGTGTTTTATCGTGTTAATTAGATGCTGGAATGCAGCCTGTGTGTTGTTAGCATCAAGGTTTATAGCAGAAGCAGCAGCTGCTTCTGTCTGTGAGGATCCCTCCAAGTCACTGAGTTTATATCTGGTATCCCAGTGAGCTCTTCCAATCCTTTGGGTTAATTATTTAATTCTAATCTAATCTCTGGAGCCTACCCCATTGCCTTTGACCAAGCAACCATCTAATTTGACAGCCATCATTTGACTTTGTTGCCTATTGGGCTCTTTCCTATGGTGTTTACTCTCTATGTCATGGGTTTGGTTTGCTCGCATACTCTATGGATTTGATGTCCTTGCCTCAAATAAAGACATCTCAAAATTTGGCAGGAAGCACTTTCAGTTTAGAGATTAAGTGTCTATGAGAAGGATGAGACAGGTAATTGTCATCTCTTGGTAGGAAATGAGCACTTTTAGGAAAAGCTAACAGGTCCTTTGGCACCATGTAAAGGTACTGAGGGAGCTGGCCAGGTAATAATGCAAGTCACTACACCTGAGTAGTTAACAATACGTTGGCTTGCGAAGTCGCCTGTATTTGATTTAGTTCTCAAAAATGCTGGTTTGGATCTGTACTTATTTCTTCCTTATAAACTTATGAAGCTCTGTTATTCTTTTACTTTTTCTTTTATTTTGTGTGAAATAGAAGACAGTGTTAACTGATGCTTGTAAACACTTTCTCATATCTAAAAATCTGTGAAGAGAGGAGTATGCACAAGAAGAAAACACATTACTATTTTATTTTACTGTGGTAAAAGACTTTACATGAGATCTCCCTCTTAACATGTTTATTATTAGTGTACAATACAGTATTATTATCTATAGGCATAATATTGAACAGTAAACTTCTAAAATTTATTTATTTTGTCTGACTAAAATTTTATACTCCTTGACACTTTGCTTTAGTGGCTATTTTGAGTGATTTCCCATAGAAAACTAACATATCAGGGTTACTTCTTGTAGTGGCAAGGGGCTATGTCTTAAGTGGACACAGAATTTGGAGGTTGAATATGTATTCACCATGCACACTTGAGATGGAGTTGAGGCAACAAAACACTATTTATTGGAGCACTAAGTGAAACAGACAGAGTAAAGCAACATGAGACAAAGGGTAGAACAAAGTAAGGCAAAGAGTAAAGCCAGTCCTCACCTCCCAAAGAGTGTTTCCAAGACACAGGGGAATTGAGGCAGCACCTTGGCTTCAGGTATGTAGGGCTAGCGTCTCCCCAGCAGAGAGTTCCTTCTAGGGCCCCTTGGGAAGCTGTTTTTATAGGGTTTCTTATAAGTACTTGATTTATGGAGTTTCAACAGCTCTATGCCATATATGAGGTTTCTATAGCAGCAGGGCAACCTACATGTGGTTACCAAAACCATGGAGGGGTGCAGAACATTTATAGAACACAGCAAGTGGAAGGCACAAAGGGGGACCTACTTCCTTTTGTATTTACTTAACACTTCTGTCCATATCTTCTTTTATAGTCATATTTTCAAGCAGAAGAGTGTTGTTCTTAAAAAAATCAATTAAAGTATATGACTATAAGTTAAAATGAAAACAGAGAAAATGAACAAAGAATAAGGATAGATTGGGAAAATTGGGAGTGAAAAAGTCATTTATATTCTCTTGCCCATATATTTTTCTCTAGACTCTGTCCTAAGTGGTAAGTTTAATGGAAATATCTACTCAGAATTTCTAGTTTCAGTATTATAACTAAAAAAAATTTTGAGAGAAACTGCTGTGGTATAAAAAA